>NC_136527.1:142300516-142548016 GCF_053919585.1 Euprymna scolopes
CAACATCTGAGCAAAATTAATCTAATATTTAAATTCCAAAAATAACTTGGGAGCACAACCAGTAAATATGTCTCATTACTGTGAAGTGTACTTTTCTTTGATTTTTTATTAAAAGAAAATGAAAAATTTGAACACTTCAGAATTTTTATAGTAAAAAACACAGCTAGTCTGAAAAGCTTCATAGAAACATTTTTGTGACAAGTTTCTTATTTAACTGATACAAAATAACCTTAAAACACAGCTAGTAAATATATCTTATTACTGTGGAGTATGTTTTCCTTAATTTTTTATGAAAAGAAAATATACAATTTGAATGCTTCAGAATTCTTCTGGCAAAAAAACGCTAGAATCTAAAAAGCTACATAGAGAAAACATCTTAGCAAAATTAATCTAATATTTAACTTCAAAAAAGTAACTTGAAAACACAACCAGTAAATATGTCTTATTACTCTGGTGTATACTTTTTAAAAAAATTTATGAAAAGAAAACGTACAATTTGAATGCTTCGAAATTCTTATAGCAAAGCTACATTGAAGCAAGAAAGTTCTAATATAATTTGAAAAAATAATTTGGAAACACAGAAAGACAAAACAAAAGAAAATGACAAATTTGAACACTTCATAATTTTTATAGCAAAAAAACAAATGGCTAGAGTCTGAAAAGCTAATAGAAACACACAAACATTTGAGCAAAATTGGTCTGATATTTTAATTCAAAAAATAAATTATAAAAGCAGCCAGTAAATATGTCTTATTTCTGCGAAGTGTGCCACATGTCATTTTCAATAAAATACAGTCTACAGCGGCATATGATGACACACAGTGGAGAAAACCGTTATTCTTGCGAAATATGCGGCCAATCTTTTACAAGGAAAAATGCTTTGAATAAACATTTAAATTCGCACAAGCATTTGCCCGAAGCACAACATTCTGCCATTTCAAAGAAATCAACACTGGCAAAACGCATAAAACTGCCGACACAAGAACGGCGATATTCTTGTCAAATATGTGGATCTTCATTTTCAAGGAATTCTCACGTGGTCGAACATCTGCGAACCCATACGGGAGAAAAACCATATTCTTGCGAAGTGTGTGGCGCTAGTTTTTCAAAAAAGTCATCAGTTTCAATTCACATGCGAAACCACACTGGCGATCGACCTTATTCTTGTGAATTGTGTGGTTCGACTTTCACGCAGAGGTCATCTCGGGTCGAACACATGCGAATACACAGTGGAGAGAAACCATTTTGTTGTGAACTATGTGATGCTTCCTACACCAAAAAGTTTTCACTTCTGGTTCATATGAGAACTCATACTGGAGAAAAACCATTTTCCTGTGAAATTTGTTGCCGTTCTTTTGCGATAAAATCAAACATGTTGAATCATATGAAAATACATAAAGAAAAAACTTGAAACAGAAGTGTTTACTATGAAATGAGGATTTATCTCTTTTATATGTAAAGGAATATATATAAATAAATATATTTAAAAGAATATATTTTTCTTCTCCAGTTTTACTTTTCCATGTATAACTCTTAACTGTATTACTTTTCATGCTCATATTTTTCTATGTAATCTATGATTTTTCCTGGTTTTGCTTCGAAATAAAATTTTCTCTTTGTTTCACTTGTTACCTCTCTCTCTCTCTCTTTTTGATGTCTCACTTTTTCTCTCTGGATTCTAGCATTCATTCAACAGTCAGTTTTTGCTTGCAAGCAAAGGCGTTTGAGCGACAGTGACAGTGAATTATCAGTGACAGTATAGCTGAGCGACAGATTGGGACAGCAGTGAATTATTAGCGACAGTTTTTTTATCATCTCTGCCATTCCCAGCCGATTTGAGGTAGTGTAACAGATTTGGTTGCTATGGTAACCACCAGCCAATCAGAAAAAAACGTGGCTATACATTCTTTACACATTCTGAGAACTTTTGAACACAGTAATTTTATAACTTGTTTTACTGAACGAAAATTAAATTTTTTTTGTTTCAAAATATAGCTGAGAAGGTGATCCATGAACTGTAAAGGTTGTTTTTAATTTGGTCGCAAAATGAGTGAGCAGTGGTAAAGCTTTAAAGCAGTTCTAAATGAGTGAAACTAACACTCAAACATGTTAGTGTAAGTAAAAAGCAATTGAAAGGAAAATAATTTAAATTTCTTTTTACTTATGGAGAATAAACGCATGAAAAATAATTCAAACAACTTTTAAACAAGCAGTTCTAAATGAGTGAAACTAACACTTAACTATATATTATTATTAAGAATATATATAGTCATCCACATATAGTACTGTTTCGCTGTATCACAGCTCATCAGTGCAACTAGACAGGCAACTAAGCCTGGCCGTTCAAATGACAGTCAAGGCTTCTCACCATTATAGTATATGGCTACTGCTGTACGGGCAGTGAATTAATGTTTTGACATCATCCAAATGCCTAAGATACAAAATAATTTGGAATTAAATTCAGAAATGTTTTTAGCAAACTAAAGTTTATGTGACCAGATGTAGCACCAGACAATGCCTTGCTTGTGAATTGAGAGACAGCTGGTCTCCTGAGTGGCCCTTTTAACACTGCATTGTTGAATCTAACAGGATGATGATGACAGAAAAGGGAAATTGTTAGTTGAAGGGTTTAAGCTAACACCATATATTTATGTGAAAGGTTGGCACTTATGTTGATTGAGAAGACCTCCAGAAAGTGGCCAGTTAAGTTGTACTCGACCATGAAAACCACTTGAGAAAAGCATTCCATGACGGATGATAAATGAGAGACGAAGGAAAGAAAAATGTTTATTGCAAGACAGACTGGTGATCATTAAATCGGACTTTAAGGAATACTACATCTGATAGTGAAACCATAAAAGTCGCCAATCCATGGGGCATAGATATTTATTGCTTTTACCGAAATAATAATTCCGTTTTGCTATGACCACTAACGAATTCAAATAAGGAGAGATGAACCCTTTTTTCTCTTCAATAATTTTTTTTTTTTTTTTTTTTTTTTAATTTATTTTTTTTTATTTATTTATTTTTTTTTTTCTTCTACATCCGGGAGTTCAGAGGTCGGTGGGAAATACTTGGACCTCCCCCCCCCCACCTTTTGGAGGCAGAACGTTATTGAACCCAGTGAATGGGCCGGCTCTGATTGGCTGCAGACCGTTTGGGGGCGTGTATCGAGTAGTTGGAGTTACAACCAACCAATTCCAATATAACGGAGACATCTGAAGCAGACACACACACATACTGCCACGCGTCTTTGGCGACCCCCCTTCCATTGCAACCTGGTTGATACGTGCTTCTGTTTTCTTTTCTAAGTTGATCTTTTTTTTCTTAAGTGTAAGCTGACGATAACAGACAAAGAACTTTGTTAGCAACGAATTTAAATCTAAAATTTGTATGAGTGACGCATTTTGTAACATTTGTGACATTTAATGCAATTAATCCTTGACCTCTTTGGTTCCTTGTAAGGTCAACTGTGGCCAACAGGTTTGGCATTAAACAGTATTACATCATCTGGTGTGGAATGACCAGCTCCTATTCACTAGGTCCCCAGAGAGCAGATTGGAGAAAAAACTTCAGATAGCCATCAACCTAGCTTCAAAGGACTCTGGTGAAAATCCAAGAAAAGGTGGCATCAGGATTCGTTGTTCTCTGGTCATTTCTGACTTTACAAACAAAAGCTACAAATCAATAAGATAGATTGGCAATGTTGCTCATGAACCTTCTATGATTTCACACGTTGTTGCTTGATGATCGCAGCTTATTTTCATATCGGCCCTGTTGACAGTTTGGAAGTCAGACCCAGATTGGAGACAAGTAAGCGAACCACAGCGATGGGGACATATGGGGACAGAAGGTGATGCAACAGGGATTGGAACCAGTCGCATCTTTCTTTCAAGTCTGTGCATCTGTCCTGGCCCTGTAGGGGTCACATTGTTGTATAGGAGACCATATTACGGATGGTAACATTCATATTGATGAGGGGAAGATACATTTATACAGATATTACAGAGGGGGAGAGAAGACATACCTTTTACAGTTCTGTGGATGTTCCTTCTTTTAACATATATTAGAGTGGAGAGAGATTGATCAGTTGTGGCACTATTTCCTTGTGCCACTGTTTCTAACACACTCTGCAGCATGGACGGGTGGTAAATTGTCCATGAGCGTAGAGATACAAAGAAACCCCTTCCCATAATCCCCTTGCTATCTTTCTGTCTCTTTCCTGCACGACCACCATGATGTGAGGACGCATATTTTGTCTCTCCGTAAATGAGGGGGGCACCCCCTCCCTCAACACTAGTTAGGGTAGTTTAGTTAGCTTCGAAAAGCCTATTGTAAAAATTAATTGTAAATTGTTTTTTTTTGTAATATATATTGTATCTCTAATGTAAAATAAAATAGTTAGTTATACCTTTGTATATTACAATTGTGTCGCGTGTCATTTTTCTTGTCTGCCATGAATGCCTTCATAAATGTCTGAAGTCGAAAGGCGGCCCTGAGGACAGGGAGATGAAGATTCCCACCAGAATGCCACCAGGGTGAAGAGATCATCTTGAGAAAAGAAAGGAGCCACACCCAAATCCAATATCTCAGGTATGATTTTCTTCTTGTTACTCAGACCCTAATGACTGGCCCGTCTTCATGTCTTCATGAGACCGCTTTAAGACATTTACTAAAACACGTCTGTCGGTCACACCCCAGTGACCGGCTGATCGTGGCATAAATGGTTGCCTTAAGACGCAGGATTGACCCTGGTTAATTACCAGACGGATCTCGTCGCATCTGTGTCGCAGTATAAATGATGCACTATGACCAGAACATATTGTTTCCCAGCATGGAAATAATTTCGACCCTTAAACCCACGGCACAACCAAAAATAACGACCACTAGACGAATCGAATAAAAAAAAAAATGGTCCACGGTCTTTAAAAACGGAAAAAACTATTATTTCTGGCAAAATTTTAAAAAAATGGCAGACCAGTACACACGCGCACAAAAAAAAAAAAAAAAAAAAAAAAACGCACTCAAAAAAGAAAATTCAGAACCTGAACAAAAAATTGTCTTGCACCTACAAAAAAAAAAAAAAAAAAAAAAACAGTTTACAAAAGATCGGTTTAAAAAAAAAAAAAAAAAAAAAGAGTATTGAAAGTAACCCTTCGAAAAAAAAGTAAGAAATGTGTCCCCCACACACAAAAAAAAAAAAAAAAAAAAACAGAGACGAGAAAAAAGTGTCTCTAGAATATGCAATATCTCTTTCTCTCTCACGCTTTCTCTCTTTCTGTCTCTCTCCGGATATATATCGATATGTGTGTATATCTATGCATCTTGTTATTACATGAAAGAAAAAAAAAAAAGAAAAAAATCCTTCAAACACGAAGCTCGAAAAATAAATTTAAAAAAAAAAAAGGAAATAAAATAAAGGATACCTAACATTTTTTTATCTGATCTTTATTTCAGGTTTATAAAAATATAGGACCTTTTAAAAAATTCTTTTGACTTTGCAAGTGTTAGATTCAGATTTGAAAAAATAGAACTTTTACATTACATTTTATTCCATGAACAGTTGATGTGTTTATTTTTCGGGTTTGATTAGCAGTTAATGCCGAAACATATATGGTTTTTTGATTTGATTATGTTTTTTTTATTAATTTTGATTTGTCTGTTTAAAAAAAGGAAAGAAAAAATGGATTGCTAAAAATTTGGATTACATAATGTGAACGTTTTTTTTTGTGTGAGAATGCCTTTTACAAAATTGTTCAAAATAAGATTGTTTTTCTATTTAGTTATTTGTTTTAAACTCGTAGAAATGTTTAATGTCTACCTGTCACTTATTTGTTTAAAACAATGGCCGCACATAGGAAAGAAGCGAAGATGACCTCGTCATGGTGCTTGTGAGGGTGTTGAGGGATGGGTAGGGGGAACAATGCGACCTGCCTCTGTTTCCCTTCCTCTCTTTCTCCACTTCTCGTGTTGTCTACCATTCTTTCACCCTCTGCAAGCTTTTTTTTTTTTTTTTTTTGGGGACGAGAGAGTGACTTTTAAAATCGAGTTTTTTTTGTGAGATTACGTAATAGTGTTATGAGGGTGGTAGGGTGTGTAATGGCATCGCTCTGTCTCTATCCCCTTCTTTCCCCCTCATTCTCTCTCTCTACTCTTGCGTTTTAATGAGTGTATAGCTAACCCCCCATGGCTGATTGCAGGAGGGCATATAATAACGAATTGACTTGGAGTTTTTTAAATTTTTCTACCAGGTTTAAAGAACAAAATTATTTATGCTTCGTTTAATTACATTAAATGATGTCTTCAATTGGTTTTTATTAAAAATAAAAACTGAGACGATTATTCAAACAGCACTTAAAGTACTTTTTTGAAGTCTTCGAGTGTTTGGAAAAGCCAACTGTTACATGATTACGTTAATTTTTTAAGAGTTCTCTGAAATGTTCATAGTTGTTCTTAAAGAAAAAATTACGCTATTACATTTCGAATATTCTCTGAATTTTTAATAATTTCTAAGGAAATATTGTTTGACTAACGAAAGAGATTTTCCTGAACTCTAGATGATTTTAGGGAAGAATTATTCGAGCAAATTCTTTAATTGAAGGTTTATTTGAAATTGGACCGTATGATAGGGGTCCCTGAAATATTGACTGAGGAGTATATACGTAAAATTGAATTAATTATTAAGAAAAAAAAAAGGATTTCCTCAGTCTAGAAAGATCTCTCTTTAATTGAAACTTTAATTTTTTCGAGCTGTTAACTATACAGAACTGGTCGTTAACTAATGTGACTCCCAGGTGTGGTGGGAGTTTATTAATTCGAAATAATCCTTGTGAGTGAGTTTAGGAAAAGAATTGCTTTTAAATGATAAAATAATTACTTTGGAAAATAAAGTTAATTAACGTGAAATGTTTCTGAATTCGAAATGACCTTGATAATGACCTATAAGAAGAAATGATTTTTAAGAATCAATTAAATAACTTTAAATATACACTGAATTTTAAAAATAATAATTACGAAATGAAAATTTTGGGATGTTTCTGAATCTCATTGTGAAGGGTGAATTGATTCAAAATGAATTGTCTATGATCTTTTCGGAAGATTAATTTTAATAATGAACCAAATGTTTGGAATAATTTTTGAATTGTATTACGAAAAATGGGTCTATTCGAAGTTTATGACCTTTTGAGAAGATTGGTTTTTATAATAATAAATGAATTACTTTGGAAAGAAGTTAACTAACATAAATTGATTTTAACGATGAACCAAAATACTTGAAATAATTTTTAAATTTTGGAATTAAATTTTAATGATCTTTTGTAAATCAAGTTTTGAAAAAATACATATACTTTTTAAATGTACCCTGAAATTTGGGAAAAAGTTAATTATGAATGTAATAACTGAAATGCGTTTGCATTGTGTAAACAAATTCTAATTGTGACCGAGGTGCTCTGAAATGATTTTTTAAAAATGTTTTCTTTTTAAGAAAAAAAATTGTTAACACCCTATTTCATTGATTTAATGTATACCAGGTTTCTGAATTGTTTATTTTTGGAAATTTTTTTCCCCCTAATTGAGTATTCTAACTCATGAAGGCTGAGTGCCCTTCTTAGTTAATTCTTTATATAATTAATAAATATTCCGTGGTGGATAGTTTTTATTGGTCGCTCGGCGGCAGACTCCTTGCTCTAACAGAATTAATTGGATTAGAACCTCTGAAGACCAAGGTTTTACTAAATCCATATAGGTCGGCGTGATGAGGTCACGTAACCCCGACTTATCTAAAATACATTATACTGGTTGCTGAAGAGAGCGTAAGTCCAGTAACTGAAGTAATAACTTGGAATACATATAGGTCGGCGTGATGAGGTCACGTAACTCCGACTTGGTTAAAATACATTATACTGGTTGCTGAAGGGAGCGTAAATCCAGTTACGAAAATAATGTTATGCAGACTAAATTAAAAAAACGTATAGGTCGGCGTGATAAACTCACGTAGAATCCGGCTTAGTGAAATACGTATAGGTCGGCGTGATAGACTCACGTAGAATCCGGCTTAGTGAAATACGTATAGGTCGGCGTGATAAACTCACGTACAATCCGGCTTAGTGAAATACGTATAGGTCGGCGTGATAAACTCACGTAGAATCCGGCTTAGTGAAATACGTATAGGTCGGCGTGATAAACTCACGTACAATCCGGCTTAGTCAAATACGTATAGGTCGGCGTGATGAACTCACGTAAAATCCGGCTTTGTTAAAAAATATTATACTGGTTGCTTAACAAAGTGTAAATCCAGTAACTGAAATCGTGATGCCATTGCCTCGATGGAGGGCGAGGATGATTACCCTCTCTGGTATTTGAAGCAGTATACCAGCCTACCAGGAGCCTGGTGGAAAAGATAACTTGCTTCACTGAGTTCCTGATGGAACGTAGAGCATGGAGACATTGATTGCTGACGGCCGGTTGACGCACCATTCACGGAAAATTAGGGACTTCTGAAATTTATGAATGCTCATAAATTTCGGATAGCATAGGGAGGGATGTGGCACTATTTCCTTGTGCCACTGTTTCTAACACACTCTGCAGCATGGACGGGTGGTAAATTGTCCATGAGCGTAGAGATACAAAGAAACCCCTTCCCATAATCCCCTTGCTATCTTTCTGTCTCTTTCCTGCACGACCACCATGATGTGAGGACGCATATTTTGTCTCTCCGTAAATGAGGGGGGCACCCCCTCCCTCAACACTAGTTAGGGTAGTTTAGTTAGCTTCGAAAAGCCTATTGTAAAAATTAATTGTAAATTGTTTTTTTTTGTAATATATATTGTATCTCTAATGTAAAATAAAATAGTTAGTTATACCTTTGTATATTACAATTGTGTCGCGTGTCATTTTTCTTGTCTGCCATGAATGCCTTCATAAATGTCTGAAGTCGAAAGGCGGCCCTGAGGACAGGGAGATGAAGATTCCCACCAGAATGCCACCAGGGTGAAGAGATCATCTTGAGAAAAGAAAGGAGCCACACCCAAATCCAATATCTCAGGTATGATTTTCTTCTTGTTACTCAGACCCTAATGACTGGCCCGTCTTCATGTCTTCATGAGACCGCTTTAAGACATTTACTAAAACACGTCTGTCGGTCACACCCCAGTGACCGGCTGATAGTGGTATACAGTTCTTTAACGCCGAAGGGGACAGTCATTACTTACATGGAGAGGGGGACACGTTTCTTAGATGGAGAGGGGGGACACATTACTTAGATGAGTTATACACAAAGTTCATTATAAAGATGAGTGGGAACAATGTTCATACAAATGATTTCACATTACGGTCAATTTGGTAGAAAGGCGACACGAAGACATACATACGGGATAGGAACTCTGAATCTTCTGAAACCGATATCTTCAGACAATTCTCTCCTCGAACTGTAGAGATTCAATGCCTCTATCCACTGTGCCACGAACCCCGAAGGGCGATCGAGGTTGGATTTTTTGTCCAACCTCAATCGCCCTTCGGGGCCTATGGCACAGTGGAGAGAGACACATTACTTAAGAATGGGGGTTTATACACAAGTTCCTTAAAGATGATGAGTGGAACACAATGTTCATATAAGATGATTACACATTACATTTATTGCAGAAAGACGACACGAAGATGACAGTTACAAAAATATGAGATGTTCTTTTATTCCATTTGACCGGTCAGAAAAATGATGATCACATCCAGGAATTCAAAGTTGTTTAAAACTTTCCCCTTTGCTTCTAAAGGGGGACCCTCCTCTGATTCGATCCAGACTAAACTTTGGACTCCATCTGTCTCTCTCTCTCTCTCTCTAACTCATCTTTGACTCTAACTCCTATATTGAAAATTCATTTCTGCTATGACATCATATGTGTAACCAAAAACGTGATCGACCCATGTGGCCTGAACATGCGTGGTTCGCATATGTTCCCAAACCATTTCTGCAGACAAAAATTCTTACTAACCTATTTTTCGACATGTTTTTAATTTGCTATTGTTCGTTCTTCTCTAGCTGACCTTATTTTAATTCAGTTTTCATAAAAAGAATGAACAATCAAAATTCCTTTTACTACAACATATCTAAACTATTTTATTTGAACTGAACAATGCTAAATTCCATTTCTGAATCTATTTCTGAACCTTGCTTACAAGGTTCGAATCTCGGTCTTTCTTAATCTCATTTTTACTTATCTAATGCTTTTCTTACAAGAAAAGGTCTCTTTTCTTGTAACAACATTATCTTATTAATTTTTTGTTGAACCTAAAAAGATAATGGAAAATGTTTGCATCAAATTAAGTTGCTTGGAAAATCTACACAGATTATTATAGGCTTTGTGCAGAAGCAATCCCACTTTTTGGTAAACTTCTCTTCTCTGTCGATGCAATAGCTGCCACAAGATAGAAAAAACTTAAATCATTCGATTAACATAGTTTCCATTCAGTACAAGAGAATTGCGAGTTTAAATACTTCCAAATTCCTTCCAAATTTCAAAGTTATTTATTTTTCAACTATTTACAAAATGGTTGACTTGTTTATAAAGAAATTGAAATCCATTTTGGAGGATTTAATTTCATAATTATATTTTAGTAAACTAGCTGGCATCCCAGCATTGCCCGGTTGTGCAATATGCTGTGATATTTTCATTTATGCAGAGTGTGTATGTATTCTTATAGAATCAATCCTCTATTGAATATTATATATTACAAGGAACAATTTGTCTGGTGAACTAATTTGCAAAAAAAATATGTTAATGTCGTTCATCAAATTCCATTTGTGTTTGTTTACAATGTCACGTCAGCTGACATTTTGGATTGACAATGAATGCCCTGGAAAAATCACTTCTGCTTAATTTTTAATTTTAACATATGCAAATGAAGAAATGATTTGCAGTGATTTTAAATTGTACTGTAAATTTAACTCCTTAATAAGAAAAAAGTTTAAATAAAATTTAAATGGTGAAGTACACCTGGGCTTGAACGATATATATAACAACATATATAACAAAATATATAACAAAATATATAACAATATATATAACAAAATATATAACAATATATATAACAATATGTATAACAATATATATAACAATATATATATTACTCTGCATTATGATAATTTATTTTTAAGAAGAAATGAAATGATTTGCTAAAATTTTATTATCTCCCATGGCAGTGTAACGTAAACTTTTCCCCTGTAAACATTATTTTTTGAAGAGAGAAAGCTGTTTTCTTCTTTTTACAAAGGAGTCACCACTTATCAAGCCCTAGAGGCCACTCGAGGATAAGGGTTAATGAGTGTACAGTAGTCAAAGGGAACATGTAGTCATCTTTAGAAATGTAAATTTGGTAAATTAGATTATTTAAGGGGATGGCTTATCAAGAATTTGTGTACATTGAACTTGAAGATGACCATATTGTAGTCAGCAGGAAAACGGAAGACGTGCAGTTCTAAGAAAGAAGCTTTGTTCATGGAATCTACGTTTAGCCACAGATAAAAGTGGGAGAAATTATTGACAGTGGTTTCAGCTAGACAAATGTTTTTCATGAAAATTTGGCAAGATTGGAGCTCAGACGAGCACATGCCATGAAAATAATAAAGCAGAGACAAACTCGCAACATCTCTTCTGTGGGAAAGGTTGCAGGGACGAGAAAAGGGCATTCCCCACTAGGCGATAAAGTCTATTTTGAACTCTGTCAACACAGGATAAGGTGCTTCCGCTTCTAGCAGCTCTTGCCCAGAGTGCTTCATCCTAGGACATACAGGCAAATTCTACCCAACATACACCATTATCGACTACTATACTACCACCTCACATTCATTAATACTTATCCTCGAGTGACCTTCCGGCCTTGATAAGTAGTGACTCCCTTTTAAAAAAGAAAAAAAATGGCAAAAAGTGCAACTTTGTTATTACTTTTGAAATGGACCGAAACTCACAGAGAAAAATCTTTGACACAAAATGAGTTAAAAATAAAAAAAACTAGACAAAATACTGTTAGAAACTCGCTCAATATATGTTACCGTGACATAGGCTAACATATATTCGGTAGGTTTTTAACAGTATTTTGTATATTTTTTTATTTTTAACTTCTTTTCCCAAACTTATCGTGTCAAAGAGAAAGCCGGGCACCATTTTAAATTTTCCAATACATCGGTAAACACTGTATGTCTTTTTAGCTAAATAAACATGTTACATTAAATAAAAACACTAAAAACATATCCAGTTAGATAGAATATTAACTTGTCTTGCCTTTGGTAACATTTATTTGTTATATATTTGTTTTTTTACAACTTTTTCGAATCTATGGGGACAGTAATACAAACCCATAGTTCTATATAAAGATTTAATGGAGCAAAGGATTAAAGAGTTCCCTTGTATAAAAGAGAATACATGTGTGTGTGCCGCATGTTGAAGTACGTCGGTGTTGGTAGAAAGAGAGGGAGTCTATTGTTGGTTTCATGTTTTATACATTCGGCCACGTTAGACATTAAAATAACTAACATTTCTGTTATGCGCATAATGCAATTACGAACGCATACAATTCATTTCCTTCGAAATTGCATCATTTACTTCACCAGACAACTGCACAACACAAACTGATGACGTCACTTTTCTTTTCGTTTGCCATCAACCAAGAATTACCTTTCAAACAAGGTCCGCTAACAATACAGTGCTCCCTAGTGCTAAAACTGAAGACTTGAGACGTCCACACCGATTGATCACCTTTACACAGCAACCTATTTTATTCCTCCTTATCGACATTCTGTCTAGCAGGGGAGGGGGGTCACGTTGAAATAAATAACATTTCAGATATGTGCATATTTGCCGTATCCACCTACGCAGATTTTGTGGAAAAAAAAGTAAAACTTTGTCCTATCGTGCAGATATAAAACAAAGCATACGACGTGACAGGGTTTACATTTTCTGTCCGATAAACACTTGAAGGAAAACACATTTCCTAAATCTTCACCGGGAGCCATCCAGAAGTGCATAAAAGATATTGCACGCGAAATCCAAACCAGTTCAGGATGCAGTACTACAAGTAAGCAACTCGCCGTCCAACTCCGACTTCACATGTCATGCACATTTATTCCCTTCTTCTCACTGGATTAATTCCTAAAAAAATAACTTTTCTAACAGTTATGGAGAAAAATTATCACGATACTTTACCCCCTCTACGTAAATACCCCCGACAAGCAGTACAATCCCACCCCTTCACAGTAGAGATCCCTAGACGTAAGAGGCCTTCTACTCCAGTAGTTTCTTCCCCAGAACAGCTAGACTTTGGAACTCCCTGCCAGGTTCCTGCTTCCCCAACTGTACTGACATGCAGAAGTTCAAGTGTAACGTGAATCGACATCTTGCTGCCCAACTCTCTACAAAAAAGCTTAATGCACATGCGGCGATTGAAAAATCTTGAATATATATCTTTTGAAAGTCGGGCAAATTAAATAGACAGGCGACCCCGGTTGTTAACTCGTAGATATTATGATTTAGGCGTGATATAAAAAACTTTAAGAAGAAGTGAGTCGACCGATCGCTTCTCGGAAAAAAGCCTTTCTCGAACATACACAAAAAGGTAACATACATACACACATTTTCGCTTTTATATTTATAGATGTTGAAACTGGTCTTGCCTTTTTATTTTATTTTTTTGTTGGGAGTTGGAGATATTTATCTATGCTTACGCCACGACTGTGATGCCAGGCATCGGTGGATGTACACCAATCCCCTACAACGTGACTGACAGCTGGCTTCTCATTGGACAAGCCAGGAAGAAAGTGAATTTTAAATCTCAAGCCATGAGAATTAGCTCCTGATTATGCTTGATGTAATTTCGACTGCTACAGATTAAATCATCCTCAACATGATTTTTCGCACACCAGGCAAATGAACCATAATTCTCATCATGGAAACTTACCACATTGAATGAGAATTTGATTCTTTTTTCTAAAATAATTTTTATTTCGAATTACTGTTCATCACTTATGTGATGAACATAAACATACGCTTCCACTCTCATGATTAGGAACTATTTTGAAGCAGTTACCATAACGGACTATTTTCTTGTGGATTAATGCCCATTTGCTGACTGATTCAGCTACACACTGACCAATCAGCTACCATGGTGCATTAATTCTATGTGTCTCTTAATGAACTATTTACTCTTGCCTGGAATGATCCAGCAGCCAGCAGAGGAGCCCCGACCACCAAAGAACTTGGACCTCTCTCCTCTCGCTCTCTGTCCAATGAATCCCCCTAGGCTGCGACTATTCCACTGGACAGTCTGAGGACATTTCAAGTTTTCTGTTTCCAGAAAGTCAAACACCCGAGAACTTTCTGTTCCTTTTTCTTTTCTTTCACCTCGGACACAGTCCTTTTTAATGCGAAATAACCTTTTTCGTTGTTTTGTTATAGAAAAAAGGTTGTTGTTTAATTATTCTGTAGCAGTTAACAAACTATTTACTATAAGCGGATCAATGCTTGGTGCCAAAGTGATTTGGCCACACTGACCAATTGGTTGGCAGGGCACATTGATTTCAGCTCTCTTCAAAATCACATTTATTTCCATGTGCGGTACCCAAACAAACATTCTTTATCATGTTAAAGAACTGCTCTCATTGATACACTGACACACGCACACACACCGACACACACACACACACACAGACACACACACACAGACATACAGATACACACCTACTATGACACTGAAGACTTTGCCCTTTCTTTCTCGTTTTAATCGGCTTCCTTCATCCCAACAACTACTAGCTATAAACTCGTGCGGACTGGAAGGAGAGGTGGAGGTGCTTTGTTGCTGCCCAACACCCCATTGGGTGTAATGGTTGATGATGTTGATGATGTAGGGAGTCGAGCAGTAAGATATCTATTCACATTACACATGAACTTCTGCATCAGAGTTCTGGAGTCTAGCAGTTCTGGGGAAGAAACTATGAGAGTAACATCTGAGAATCTCACCGGCTGCCTTCAGTGAATGCTGAAGATATTCTGGCCTGAGAAGATCTCCATAAAGACTTACTAAGGAGATGCCATCAAGAAGATATGGGTCTATTAGATTAACAGAAAAAGACGATGCATGTTCTCAAGACCGACAATCAATCACAAGATCTTGATAGGAAATAGGTCGAATATAAGAAAGAAATATGGTAAATTATATTGTAGACACGTTTTACCGGAAGTGAGGGTCAGCTGATTGTATCTGCGTGTGAGTCACGTGATCAGGTTAGCTGGAGTCAGTGAGTTGGGTTTTGGACGCAAAGAAGAGCGGACGATTTAGCAGGTTGTCCCCTCCCCTTCACTAGGGGGAGGGGAGTGCTGATGTGTGTGAAAATAAGACCTTGATTAACCACGCAAGCAAAGACATTCACTTTCCATTCTTCTGCGATGGACATCTGGAAGGTGAATAAAAACTATATAAAACCAATCATCTTGGAATGAATGAATATTCGTCCAAAACAGGTTTCCAGTCCCTCCCTCCAAGAAGAAGATGAATTCCAGGTGGACAAGATCAACGACGCATGAAGTTAAGATATGTCCAAAATACATGTACCATACACACACACACACATACACACACATACACACACACACACACACACACACACACAACTGCATATGAACGATTAGATATGAATATATCACAAATAGACATCAACATTTAGACAAGCATACAGCGGTGCCCCTTTTATGATACCAACAATACAACAATATATGACAACCGATTTAGGATTTCACGTATGCTGAATACGAAAATCTCATTCAAATTTTGCAGAGACAAGTAGTTTTCGAGATGCACTGTAATTCACTGATTGCCATGTTTCTATGTACACGTCAATTCACTGTTCACATTTGAAATGTCCACATTTATAGGTTTTTGGGTATACTGATAACAAATATCACAGTTAAATTTGAGACAAATATTCTCCTCCCAAATTGAAAGCCATTTGAAACATGGGAAAGTTCGAAATGTCTATTCCGAGAGCCATGGTGAGGTTGGGGATGTTTATTCAGAAACTGTTCTTAACATGGAGAGCTTGCATTGGACCCCAGATGGCAAAAAGAAGAGAGGAAGGCCGAGAACAACTTGAAGAACGATGGAAAGGGAGAGGAAAGCTATGCAGCATTCTTGGGGTTCACTGGCTGGGCTGGCTTAGGATAGGTGGAGGTGGAGGGGATTTGTTGCTGCTCAACACCCCACTGGGTGTAATGATTGATGATGACAAACATGGTGGCACAATCACGTTTACACACTGGTTCTCACCAGATCACCAAAGTTAAGCAACGTTGAGCCTGGCCATTACCAGATGGGTGGTTATTTGGGAAGGCAAGGTGCTGTATGTACCGCGAGGTAAAATACCAGCTTGAGAAACTAATGTGTCTATCCTTCTATCAAGGATAGATGGGACTCTCTTCAGCCGTGGTAGGCAGCCCATCTAGTGATGGTGTCACAATGAAAAAAACCCTTGATAGCCCTGGCGAAGCATCAAGAACACAAGTTGAATTACACTACGAACTCGTCTGGTGAGTTCAATCTCGGCTACAGCCGCGCTGGATGTTTTCAGTAGGTGGCAGTGTCATTAGCAGAGAAGTAAATTTGTTTATCACATGCGTGTACAAACATGGCCGCCAGTGAATTACAGTGCATAATACACGTCTTTATATTTCAATAAACTTGTCCCTGCAAAATTTAAATAAGATTTTCTTATTCAGCATAGTCGAAAACCTAAGTCGTAATTTTAAAGAAAATTGTAACGAGTGGACGACTTAATGTAAAAAAAAAATACCAAAAATCCTGTTAGAAACCAAATGTTACTGTGATATTTATTTGTTATATGTTTTTTGGCACTTCTACACTATTGGGACGAAATTTCAGAAATCATAAAACTGAATTTCACATGAAAACAATGGTATATACATATTCCTCGTATTTTTAAGATGATTATATCCAAAAATTACAAAAATCAATGAGGTAGAAAATTATTTATTAAAAAAAAAAGAATTTGAAGAAAACGACCACACAGGAGAATTCCAAAGTTTCGATTTAAAGAAAATGGCAGCAATTTTTCACCTGCTAGTACGAATAAAGTTGTTTTTCTTTTAATAATTCAGTAATATTTAGGTAATTTCGATTGCATAATGCATCATTTGGAAGCTAACATTGTAATTTATTAGAATTGACAGTGCTTCTACACTTTATTACCGAAATTGGCGACGCCATTTTATTTCACGTACCTGCTGGTCAAATTTAGGGGATGTAGGAGACTAGGATATAATAATACCCTAACTTGCTACAAGAAAATAATGAAACGAATGGAATTGAAGGAAACAAAAACTCAATTGATGGATAAGATAAACGTGTCGTTTATTTACTGTTGAAAGAATGAATTCATGTGTTCATGTCTGCGCGGGTGCAACCATCGTTCGTAGAGGACTGGTATTGTAGAAGGAAAAGTAAATGTGTGTTCATTTCAAGTTCAGGTCGCTATCGTTTGTTCGCGTGTGCGAAGAGAAGTGAGTAATGTAATAGAACGAGAAATGGCAGTCCATCGTGTAGACAAAGAAAAGGATAGAGGGTTGACGTCAGTTAACAGTCAGCTACACAAAGGTGTTCTCAGGGACCAGTAGTAGATAGAGAGAGAAAGAGTGTAGGTACTGTCTGTTGGCCTTTTGTCCCACATAGTAGTAAATGGCGTGAGGTACGCACGGTCGGTCCGTAGACCGACCAGCTCGAAAGCTGATCCTAAAAGAAAGAAGCCGCTTATTGCTCCTCCTTTTATACTCGTTTCCGGTGGTCTTTTGTGCATGTCTGGATTTCCTTAGAAAGGGAAGTGACGTCTTCCATCTGTGTGCGTATGTGTTAGCGTGTGTGTATATACACGTGAATGTGAGTGTATGTACGCGAACGTGAATATATGTACGTGTGTGGACGTGGGCGTGTATGTTTGTGTGCGCATATTTTTGTGTGAGACTAGAAAAGGCTCGCGCAGGGAGAACATTTATAAAACTCTGGCCAAAGCATGAAATAAGGGTTTGTATTACTATACACATAGATTCGAAAAAGTTGTCAAAAAACAAATATATAACAAATAAATGTTATCAAAGTTAAGATAAGTTACTTTTCTACTTAACTGGATATGTTTTTAGTGTTTTTATTGATTGTAACATGTTTATTCAGTTTCAAAAACATTCAGTGTTTATCGATATATTTGAAAAAGACAAATGACAGCTACCTTGCTATTGGATACGTAACGTTTGCGAAAATGATTTCAAACTAAAAAAACTATACAAAATACTGTTAGAAACCCGCTCAATATATGTTACTGTGACAGGCTGACATATATTCGGTGGGGTTTTAATAGTATTTTGTCTAGTTTATTATTTATAACACCTTTTCCTAAACTTACTGCCTCAAAGAGGGAGTCGGCCGCCATTTTAAATTTTCCAATACATCGGTAAACACTGTATGTTTTTCGAGCTGAATAAACATTTTACATTAAATAAAAACACTAAAAACATATCCAGTTTGGTAGAAAAGTAACTTATCTTGCCTTTGATAACATGTTTTTTTGACAACTTTTTCGAATCTATGTGTACAGTAATACAAACCCAAATAATAAGTTGAAAGGGAAACCATTGTTTTTTTTAAATCTGAAAACTCCATTTATCGACGACTAAATCTTGTCCCAATTCTGTAGAAGCACGTTTTATTATTATTATTATTATTATTATTATTATTATTATTTTTTTTTTTTTATTTTTTTTTTTTACCACTTTTTCGTACGTCTGTGGATCGGAACACAAACCCCTTTTTTACTTTTCATTTATTTTTAATCAAGGGGCATGTTTTCAATCTACACCGGGTACGAATTTTTTTTTTTTTTTTTTCAAATTTGTTTTCATCATTTGAAATGTTCATAATTTAAATCGATTAATTTCTGTTTTTAATCAGAAATAAATTCAAAAGGTAAGAAAATATTATTTATTTGAAAAAAAAAAAATTGCAGTTTTCACGATGAAACGAAAAAGTTTTAGTTTTAACTTATTTTAAAGCGTTTGTTTAGTTAGAATTACAGTACACTTATTGCTTGGCAAACATATGTTCCTTGGCCTGATACTACACTTCACCTTTTCTGTTCTTGGTCAGTGGAAATAAAATCCTTCTTGACTGAGACAATTAATTTTTTTTTTTGTACTTCTCCACTTCTCCAGTTTATCGCCGAAAATCGAGACGCCATTTTTTGGGGGCACCTGTCGTTAAAATCAGAGGGAGAAATCAGTATTATGACCGGCGAAGTAGAAAATAAATGGTGTTTTTTTAGATTAGGTCCACCTCCACAATTTTCTTTTAAATGAGGACTTTTGAAGGTTTTCGACTATGCTGAATACGGAAATCGCATTGAAATTTTGGAGAAATAAGTAGTTATCGAGATATAAAAAGTTGTTTTATGCATTGCATTCTTTGGCGGCCATCTTTGTTACGCGCGTATATTTGTTTATGGCGCGCACGCGAGTAACAAAGATGGCCGCCAAAGAATTCAATGCATAAAACAACTTTTGGGTTTGTATTACTGTACACATAGATTCGAAAAAGTTGTCAAAAAACAAATATATAACAAATAAATGTTATCAAAGGCAAGATAAATTACTTTTCTACCAAACTGGATATATTTTTTGTGTTTTTATTCAATGTAACATGTTTATTCAGCTCCAAAATCATACAGTGTTTACCGATGTACTGGAAAATTCAAGATGGCGTCTGACTCTCTCTTTAACACGGTAAGTTTAGGAAAAGGTGTTATAAATAAAAAAAAAAAACTGGATAAAATACTGTTAAAACCCCGCTCAATATATGTTACCGTGAGGTTGATATATATTCGGTGAGTTTTAATAGTATTTTGTCTAGTTTTTTATTTATAACACCTTTTCCCAAACTTACCGTGTTAGAGAGGGAGTGAGGCGGCGCGCCTCCGCCTCACTGAGGCGGAGGCGCCATCTTGAATGTTCCAATACATCGGTAAACACTATGTTTTTTGGAGCTGAATAAACATGTTATATTGAATAAAAACACTAAAAACATATCCAGTTAGGTAGAAAAGTAACTTATCTTGCCTTTGATAACATTTATTTGTTATATATTTGTTTTTTGATAACTTTTTCGAATCTATGTCTATAGTAATACAAACTCCAACTTTTTATATCTCGATAACTACTTATTTCTGCAAAATGTCAATGCGATTTCCGTATTCAGCATAGTCGAAAACCTGTTCAAGTCGTCATTTAAAAGAAAATTGTGGAGGTGGACCTAATCTAAAAAAATACCAAATAAATAACAAAAATAAATAAATAAAATGACAAAAAATTTTTATTAAAAGTTATATTTTCTTACGCAATCTTTTAAATAGATGTTTTTTACAATTATATTTTGATACACTTTTTATTCAACATAAATGTTCTGGTTTTCAAATGGCGCTTTTTCCCAGTTTAAACAATTATGAATATGTCTTTTTTAATTTCTGTTTTTAATAATAAAAATATACATACGTTCCATGAAAAACTTTCCCGTTTTAATTAGTTAAATCGAAACATTTCCAATCAGACAATTACAGATATATGTTCTCTTTCACTTTATTTACTTGCTTTCATATTTTTCTTTATTCGGGGTAGACATGCATACAGTGTTTACCGATGTATTCGAAAATTACAAATGGCGGCTACCTCGCAGTTGAATATGTTAAGTTTAAGAAAATGAGTCCAAGCTAAAAAACTATACAAAATACTGTTAGAAACCCACCGAATATATGTCAGCCTATGTCATGGTAACATATATTGAGTGAGTTTCTAACAGTATTTTGTATAGTTTTTTTAGTTTGAAATCATTTTCGCAAACGTAACGTATCCAATAGCGAGGTAGCCGTCATTTGTCTTTTTCAAATATATCGATAAACACTGAATGTTTTTGAAACTGAATAAACATGTTACATTAAATAAAAACACTAAAAACATATCCAGTTAAGTAGAAAAGTAACTTATCTTAACTTTGATAACATTTATTCGTTATATATTTGTTTTTTGACAACTTTTTCGAATCTATGTGTATAGTAATACAAACCCCGAAAACCTATAAAAGTTGACATGTTGAATGTGAACGATGAGTTGGACGTAATGTAAAAATGTACCAAATTTAAAATGGAATGAAATTTAGATTTCTAGTTAAAAGTAATTTTTATGGAAAATTGGGTAAAATCGAAAGCAAAGCTTTTGGGCTTGTTTGGAAAATGGAACGGAAATTTAAATCTTTTTTCTGTTTTGATTTTTTTTTCTTTTGTTTTTACTTGTGCATGCGCCTACAGAATCCAAAATCTCTGCTGGTACAGTGGGGGAAGGAGTGGCTGGTTACCTTTAATGCATCTAAAACCAAGCTCTTATCTTTACTTCATCAACGCTCTGATCCCCATCTAGCATCAGTTGAAATGAAGGGCTCTCGTCTAGGGGAGGTGCCATGTTTTGACAAGCTTCTGGGTTTGATCTTTACTCCTGATCTGAAATGGAACACGTACATCAAGTCTGTTGCCAAGGTTGCTGGAAAAATAGTAGGATCCTTCTACCGTTCCAGAAGATATCTCACTGCTGATGCAATTCTCAATCTATATAAGCCAAGTACGTGCAAGGATGGAGTACTGCTGCCACATCTAGGCAGGAGCTGCTAAAAACAGCCTATCCTGCCTTGACAGAGTACAAAATAGACTTCGTAGCTTAGTGGGGGATGCCCTTTTCGTTGACATCTATGATTGACAATTGGCAATTACCTCAATGTATTTTTTCAAAGGTTTTTGGATATGCTGACGATGAAGAACGGCTTTCGGAATAGACACCCTCAACCTCCTCCATATTAAGAACGGTTTTCGGAATAGAAATCATTTTTTGTTCACTATATCAGCAACAAAAAACATATTCCATATAACATATCTACGATTTGGTTCCCACTAAATGATACACGTATTCACACACACACACATGCACACACATATGTATATATATATACACAGTCATCCACATACAGTACTGTTTCACTGTTTCACAGCTCATCAGTGCGGCTAAACAGGCAACTACCTCAAGCCAGGATTGAAACCCGACCGTCTGTACAACAGTCAAGGCACCTAACCATTATGCTATCGGTGGCTGTTGAGCGAGTCCTGAGTTTAACGATGTTTTGACATCGTCCGAAATACCTAAGCTCAATTTGTTTACATAAAGAGCATCGTTTATACGTTAATGGTAATTCGTGTATCACTTCTCAATATGCTCAACTCAAGATGAGGAGCATTATAATCGTCCACATACAGTACTGTTTCGCTGTTTCACAGCTCATCAGTGCGGCTAAACAGGCAACTACCTCAAGGCAGGATTGAAACCCAACCGTCTGTACGACAGTCAAGGCTCCTAAACATTATGCTGGATGCTCAATGTTTCCTGGTCGTACAATACATTTAAACATGATATTTTATGCAGATTGTGTATGTATTATTATAGAATCAATCCTCTATTGAGAGGGATAATTTCCCCAATGGACTAATTCATAAAAACAAATAAAAAAAATAATAATGATAATGACGTTAATTAAATTCCATCTGTGTGAAGTCATTAATGGTCACCCATTTAGTACTAACCAGGTTGAACGTTGCTTAAATTTAGTGATCCAGCGGGAACTGGTGTGTCAATGTGATTATGCTGTATATAATAAACAATGCTCCCATTCATTCCAACCAGATGGTGAGTCTAGATGTTGTAAGTCGTTCATGAAAGTATCCACTGATGAAATTCTGACAGTGGTACGGGACACTTGCATCCCAATTGACAATATAACAAAGATGTTGACCTTCTGTGTGAAAACTACATACTTTGTGATGGGATCTGATATATATTGGCAGGAAGAAAGTCTGGTGAGGGGATCACCATTGTACGAGCCAATGTATACATGAAATACGTTTAACATTTTAAACATTTTAACAGAACGTTAAGCCAAGGAGATTGAAAGAAGTAGCCATAGCTATTTATGGTTGAGAAGATTTCTTGTAATTATTGAAGGAGACAAGCTTAGTCTTGGCATCATTAAATGTGACCATCCATTTTTGTCCGCATTCCATTACAGATTGGAGGTCTTCCTCTAGTGCTTGTCATTTCCTTAGGATATGTGTTCATTTGTTTTCCCCTTGTGCCTGTTATATATGGTTTGAAAGGTAATAAAAATAGTCTTAATTCTTGTTAATAGCGTGATTTATTTTTTTGCCAGATCTGATAAATAACTTGGAAAGTGTTGATGGAATTGGATTAATGGTTAAAAATTGAGTTACAAGAATATTTTAGTAACTATGGATGAAATTTTTAACAAAATTGTAGAGACTTCAATAAAATGATAAAGAAAGATGGAGAGATTAAAAAGACTCGACAAAGAATTGCATCTAAAACTCATTGTTTATTTTACCTTGAAGCAATATTTTGTTTTCAAGTCCTTAGTGGCAGTAGTGCATGTGTGATTGTGAGGCAAGGGTTGTGCAATCCCCAACCACATCTCTCCTGAATCGGCACTGTTTGAATCCAGTAGCAAGAAGAATTCCAGGACGACTGGAAGCAATGCCGAGATAAGCAGAGAGCACATACAGCACCTGAAAGTTCCAAATGGTCACCCATTTAGTACTGACCAAGTTGAACGTTGCTTAAATTTGGTGTTCATTTGTTTTCCCCTTGTGCTATTAGCGGTAGAGAAGGTTTCTTGTAATTATTGAAGGAAACAATCTTAGTCTTGGCAGCATTGAATGTGACCATCCATTTTTGATCCCATTCCACTACAGATTGGAGGTCATCCTCTTGTGTTTCTGCCATTTCCTTAGATATGTGTTCATTTGTTTTCCTGTCGTGCCTGTTATAGAGTGTGGTGTCATCAGCAAATATACTCATCTCAGAGACAATTTGATCAGGAAGGTTATTTAGGAATAATAGAGGCCACTAATTAAAAATTTGAAAAAGTTTGGCTCAAGTAAATGAAACAATCACCATCCTTGGTGAACTGCTTGATTACGTTGAGCTTCACCACTTATCAAGGCCAAGAGGTCACTCGAGGATAAGGGTTAAAGAGTGTACAGTAGAAATTGGACAATATAGTAATCGTTAATAACTTTGGAATTCCCTTCCGAGTCCATGCTTTCCCAACTGTACTGACATGCAGAAGTTCAAGTGTAACGTGAACCGACATCTTGCTGCCCAACTCCCTACACAGTACCCCTGATGCTTATGTCCCTGATAGTATCCCCCTACAACAAAGTAGCAATGTGCCTTGTTTGGGGTGAAAATGTAATAAAAAACATTTTTTTAAATAAATAAAAAAAATAACAACCCAAAGCAGTTGTTAATAAGTTTTGCGTAGTTTGTAAATTTGTTTTTTTAATTCAATTTTCACCCTAAACAAGGCACAGTGCCACTTTGAAGTAGGGGACTACTATCGGGGACATAAGTTGCAGGGGTATTATGAAGGGAGATGAGTAGCAAGATGTTTGTTCACATTACACTTGAACTTCTGCATGTCAGTACAGTTGGGAAAGCAACAACCCGGAAGGCAGTTCCAAAGTCTATCAGTTTGGGGAAGAAACTATTGGAGTAGAGGCCTTCTTACACCTAGGGATCTCTACTGTGAAGGGGTGGGATTTAGCTGTTTGTCGGGTTTGTCAGGGTATTCACGTCGAGGGGGTACAAGGGCTTGAAGTTCATCAGAGCATTCACCATTAAAATATTTGTAGAACAAGCAGAGGAATGCAACATTTCATTGATGGGACAGAAGTTGAAGGTTCACGGTCTATAAGATTGGCGACTTTCTTTTGAACCTTGTCCAGGAGTGGGAGACTAGTAGCAGATGCACCAGCCCAAATGTGACAACAATACTCCATACATGGGCAAATGATGGCTTTATAGAGGTACAGGATACTTTCAGGCGTTAGTAGTTTTCTAGCATGGTAGAAAGAGCCCACCTTCTTCGCAGCAGCCTTGGCAATGCTCTCAATGTATCTATTCCAGTTCATGTTCCCTGTAAACGTTAGGCCAAGGAGTTTAAAAGAAGTACTTTTGGGTAATGTGGTTTTGGCCATTGCTATTGGTGCTAGAGAAGGTTTCTTGTAATTATTGGAGGAAACAAGCATTGGCAACATTGAACGTGACCATTTTTGATGCCATTCCACTATAGATTGGAGGTCATCCTCTAGTGTTTCTGCCATTTCCTTAGGATATGCGTTCATTTGTTTTCCCCTTGTGCCTATTATAGAGCATGGTGTCATCAGCAAATATACCCATTTCAGAGATAATTTTATCATGAAGGTCATTTAGGAATAATAAAGGTCACTAATTAGAATAATTCCTTTGTATCAATACTTGTGTTGATTACAATTTTTGTTTATTATTTTTCTAATTTTTTTTAATAAATTTTTTTCTTTACAGTTACGGTTCGAAAAGCGTTAACGGCATGACCATCTATATAACAAAGCTGTTGACCTTCTGTGTAGAAAGTACATACTTTATGATGGGATCTGATATATATTGGCAGGAAGAAGGTCTGGCGAGGGGATCGCCATTGTCCTTGATACTGGCCAATGCATACATGGAATACTTTGAGGAAATGGCATTAGGATTAACACCACTAAAGCCAACAATGTGACTACGATATATGGATGACACGTTCATACTCTGGCTCCATAAGAAGATGTTTAAACGTTACTAGAACTTGATCCATGCATCTATACAGTTCATGATAGAAAAAAAAAACATGATAACAAATTGATATTCTTAGATGTTCTGATAACTTGCACTGGTCAGGGGTTCATACCATCTGTATACCGAAAACCACCTTACACTGGACAGTAAGTAAACGTCAACTCCCACATAATATAATGTAAAGAAAGGAATCATCCATTGCTTACAACACCAAGCAAAAGCAATATGTAGTAACAGCAGTGCATATCAAGAAAAGATGGATAGTTTAAGAGAAACCCTCCACCGAAACAACTATCCAGTGAGCATGATATCAGTTCCAAGAAATCTGGACCAGACCCAAAAGAACACCATTCAAAAACTCACCACAGTTTGTATGAGGGGATTATTGGAAAAACTTCCATGAATATGTAATCCATATGACATCAAGACATTATGCAGAAGTGATTCAACTCTGCGTAAACAGCTTGTGACAGTCGAGCATCCTTCAAATAAAATAATGACTTAGAACTGTGTATATGAAATCCCATGTAAATGTGGAAAACTATACAAAGGTAAGACGTGTCATCTGTTTAAATTATGATTTTTGTTTATTATTTTTCTAATTAGTTTTTTTCTCTTTACAGTTACGGTTCATAAAACATTAACTTCGTGAACATCTATGGCTGATGGATTTAGTCTTCCACAATAGACAGAATCACAAATTTGGAATAAACATGGAGACCCATAATAAACAAAAACGTTATTTTTGCGAAATATGCAAATTAGTTTTTATATGCAGTTCAGATTTAAATAAACACTCACAAACACACAGTGGGCAGAAACCTCATTCTTGTCAAATCTGCGATGCTTCATTTTCTGGTAAATCTGCGTTAAAAATACATGAGGTGCCATACTGGAGAAAAATCATATTCTTGTGAAATATGTAATTCTTCATTTTCTGTGAATTCTTCGTTAAAGAAACATCATCGAACACATACTGGAGAGAAACCATATTCTTGTAAAATCTGTGAAAATTCATTTTTTGATAATTCTGCATTAGAAAAACACATTCGTGTACACACTGGAGAAAAACCTTTTGTTTGCAAAACATGTGGATCTGCTTTCTCGCAGAGTTCAAATTTAAAAATTCATGCAAAAAAACATTCCGGTGAAAAGCCTCACTGCTGTCAAATTTGTGCTTCTTCATTTTCAAGCATCCAAAATCTAAAAGTCCACAATCGTGTACATACTGGAGAAAAACCCTACGAATGTGGATTATGTCGGCGTTGTTTTTCTGAAAAATTGTCGTTAACAAAACATGTTCGGACACATACTGGCCAACGTCCATACATGTGCAGAGAATGTGGCTCATGTTTTTCGCAAAGTTCAAATTTAAAAGTTCACCTGCAAACACACATTGGAGACAAGCCTCATTCTTGCCAAATATGTCAAGCTACGTTTGCAAGTTTTTCTACGTTAAAAATCCATTCACGAACACATACAGGTGTGAAACCTTATTCTTGTGAAGCGTGTGGCACTACATAACACAATGTTGTAATTTAAAAACACACATCATGCGAAAACACAAGAAACAAGGTTTCGAAAAGCAATCGATAATGTTTGTGCAGCTAAAAGACATATGAGTGCTAAAAGAGGTTTTAAAAAGTTTAAAATTCTACGTTTCATTTTTTGGGATGCTATCTGACGTTAAGCTCAAAGTGTAGTATCTGTCCTAGTATTTTTTCTGGGACATTTTTTTTTTCCAATGTACTACTTAATAAATGTCAGTGGCATTCGCCATTCTTACCATGGGAAGGAGGGATGTTTTGTAACACGCATGTGTATTTGTACTTTTTTGTTGGAAAAAAACTCCTGGTGAAAATATAATGGATTAGATTATATAATAAAGGCTAATTTCTGACCTTGAAGTATTTTTTAGCTCCTTGCACCAAGTAGCTTCATGTCTTGTCTGGAGCAATTTCTAATAAAATAATCTTTAAAAATTCACAGATGCAACTTTTCTGAAGACCAAGCTGAATGCACCTCTGTTATATTAAAAGACACAAAGGACTTATTCTTGTGAAGCGTGTGGTGCTACATTTTCACAATGTTGTAATTTAAAAACCTACATCATGCGAAAACACGCAAGAGACAAGGTGAAGAAAAACAATTGATAATGTGACAATGATTAATTATAGCTGCACAAGACCAAGGCTTACTCACAAATTGATTTAAGAAAATGGCTGGTCTACAAAAAAAAATAATCAATGCATATTCCGTCACTCGGCTGTTGTAAGCCCAACCCACATAATGTCTGGATACAAGATCCTTCTAGCCGATGGTCATTACACTGCCCACCACAACAAAGTATGTAGATACTTACATTGGAAGATCTGTGGACAGATGCAACTAGACAGGTCATCGAACATCTGGGAACATGAACCACCACGGATAACATCAAATGGAAAAGTTACAGTGTTCTACGACAAAGACATACAGGCAGGCAGATACATAAAAGACAAGGCCATCAAACCAGATATTGTAATATGGAAAAAGCCCACAAGAACTGCATTCATTATCGATGTCACAGTCACAAATGATTTTGGCCTTAATAGAGCTGAACAGAAAAATATAACAAAATATCAGGAACTAAAAGGTAATCTAAAAACAACATGGTCTTCAAAAGAAATAAACATTATACCGGTTGTGATGAGAACAACTGGTTTAATAAAAAAGAATCTTCAGAAATACTTAGAAGCAATCCCTGGAAGACCAAGCTGTAACGAAATACAAATAGCAGCTATAAAGGGAACATCATCTATTCTTAAAAGAACCCGCGGATATAAATTTAAATCATAATGGAATCAAGTGTTAGATCCAGGAGGCAGCTCCCTTGATTCTTTCAAACTAACAAAAGTAAAATAAAAAAAGAGAAAACGCCTATGAATGAGGAGTATGTCAACGTTGTTTGTCTGAAAAATTGTTGTTGTGAACATGTGGCGCTACATTTTCACAATGTTGTAATTTAAAAACATGTCATGCGAAAACACGCAAGAGACAATGTTTAGAAAAAAACAAATAATAATGTCTATTCGAAAACGCATCTGTTATCTAAAAGACATATGGGTGCTAAAAGAGGTTTTCAAAAAGTTTTAAAATTATATGTCAAATTCTACGTGGGAAGATATGTTTCTTATTTTTTGGGATGCTATCTGACCTTAACATCAAAGTGTAGTATCTGTCCTAGTATTTTTTCTGGGCCCGGTTTTTTCCAATGTACTACTTAATAAATGTCAGTGGCATTCGCCATTCTTACCATGGGGAAGGAGGATGTTTTGTAACACGCATGTGTATTTGTACTTTTCTGTTGAAAAACATGACTCCTGGTGAAAATATAATGTATTACATTGGATAATAAAGGCTAATTTCTGACCTGGAAGTATTTTTTAGCTCCTTGCACGAAGTAGCTTCATGTCGGAAACGTTGTGAAAATCAAGATGAGAACAGTAGTCCAATGAATCCAAATAATAAAAACTGAATAAATTGGTAAAAAAGTTAAAGATTACTTCTTTGTGTTGTATTTTTTTTATGCAATAAATAAAAGCAAATATTTCTTTTCCGGTGAGTGCCGCATTTACTTTGTGTGTGTTTTTTTACTTAGAGAACCTGACAAAAAGAAAATAACACAATTGCAAGCAAAGAAAATCAACAAAGTTAGGATCAGGATTATCTCCCTTTTATTATTTTGGTTTTATAATTAAGGAGAATTATAGGTTCACGCCGTCATTCCTGGTGTTACTGGATTAGACTGTCTGAAGATGCTGGCTACTTGACCGAACATGCACGAAGCAAAACTCAGTCATGTTCTTCAAAATATAAGAAAAAAACAAACAAATAAACTCTACAAAACAACCAAACAAAACACTAAATAATTATTTGAAGGTATAACAAACTTGAAGCATAAAACATTTTTTCTTAAGTGACTGAATTCGGCATTAAATGACCCGAAAAAAATTGATATAAAACAAACCAACCAAAATAACAAACACCATGAATAAATATTTGAAGATATAAAGAATTTGAAGAATAAACGCTTTGTCTCCAAATTTACTGGATTTAGCATTAAATAACTCGCTAAGGTTAATTTAGCTTCATGTCTTGTCTGGAGCAAGTTCCACTAAAAAATTTCTAATAATCTTTAAAAATTCATGGATGCAACTTTTTGAAGACCAAGCTGAATGCGCCTCTGTTATATAAAAGACACAAAGAACTTATTATTGTGAAGCGTGTGGCGCTAGATTCTCACACTGCTGTAATTTTAAAACACATCATGCAAAAACACGCAAGAGACAAGGTTTAGAAAAAAAATTAATGTTTATTCGAATGCACATCTGTCATATAAAAGAATATATATAAAGAATTACAAATTCTACAAAAATGTGAGTCTTTATTTCAGTTGGATTATATTGGATAATAAAGATCTTAATATCCAGAAAAATATTTGTCTGTTCCAAATTTAAAGGTGATAATCGTTTTCAGCATACCCTATAAAACGGTAAATGCTAAGGTGAAAAGAAATTAGTAAAAAATATCACTGGAGAATTAAAAATTCTACAAAAATGTCAGTCTTTATTTCAGTTGGATTATATTGGATTATAACGCTCTGAATATCCATAAAACTATTTGTCTATTCCAAATTAAAATGTGATATTCGTTTTTAGCATAGCCTATAAAACGGTAAATTCTAATATGGAAAGAAATTAGTTTAAAATATAACTGGAGAATTACAACTTATACAAAAATGTAAGTCTTTATTTTAGTTGGATTATATTGGATTATAAAGCTCTTAATATCCAGAAAACTATTTGTCTGTTTAAATTTTTAAGGTGATATTCATTTTCAGCATATCCTATAAAAGTGGTCAATTTAATAGTGAATGCTGAGGTGGAAGGAAAGCAAAACAAAAGCTTATAAATTTTATGGAAACGCAATTTTTCAGATTTACAAAAAAAAACACAGTCGAGAGTGTGAACCAGTTGATTTGCAGCTGTAACGTTCTGTTGGGGGAAGCCTGTCATACAATGTCATACAATGTGATACGATGGTGTGTGCAATATCGAATGCAGCAGCAAATCCTGGGGAAATTTATCAGAAAGAACAGTTGGATATAAGTCATACATGATCCACTGATTGCTACAGCTTGAAAACAGAGCTATTAAGCCTGACATTGTGCCATGGAACAAGCAAGAGGAAAGAGCAACCTCAGTAGAAGTTACAATCCTGAATGAATAATGTCAAAAACTTCCTATCAAATATGCCCGGTGAACCAAGTGCAAGACAGAAACAATTAAATTTGATAGATTTTATTGCTAAATGGGTTTGCCTGCATATCCTATAAAAGTGGTCTATTTATTGAGGGGACACAAGTGCAAAATGTTCATCAGAGCACAATCCACTAAAATATTTATAAAACAGAAACAGTGATGCAACATTGCGGCGATGGGTCAGGGGTTGGAGCTTAGTTGATAAAGTATGACCTATTTGATTGAAAACTCTTTTTTGGACCCTTGGCTTGTAGTTTGTCAGCACCTCCACCATGAAAATACTTGTAGAACACGCCGACGGATACAACAGTCGGATATAAGTGATATATCATCTGTCATGACTATGCAATTCCTACAGTTTGAAAACAGAGCTATTAAGCTTGACATTGTGGCATGGAACAAGAAAGGGAGAAGCAACCTTAGTAAAAGTTACAATCCCGAATGAATAATTTCAAAAACTTCCTATCAAGTATACTCTGTGAACCAAGTGCAAGAGAGATAGAAACAATTGGATTTAAAGAAATGGGCAACATTCCCAGGCAATTTGAACTGGAGCAAAAACATTGAGGACATTGCAAAGGCTGCTGCAAAGAAGGTGGGTTCCCTCTATCGTGTTAGAAGACTACTTGCACCTGAGATTATTCTGTACAAGGCCACCATTCGCCCATGCATGGAATATTGTTGCCACATCTGGGTTGGTGCATCTATCACTAGTCTTCTGCACCTTGGATAGGATTCAAAAGAGAGTCGCATACCTGATAGGTCTTGAACTGTCATCTAAGCTTCAGCCTATATCCCATCAATGAAATGTTGCATCCCTCTGCCTGTTTTAAAAGTATTTTCATGGTGGAGGTTCTGACGAACTACAAACCAAGGGTCTAAAAAGAGTCTTCAATCAAATTATACAACTAAGCTCCAACCCCTGACCCATCGCCACAAAGTGACCTCTCTGCACCTGTTCATATTATAGAGATCATTGTGATTAAATAAAAAAAAATTATAAGATCATAGAGATTAGAGAGATTACATGAATAAAATTATAGGGATTATCATGATTTAATAAATAAAATTATGAGAATTATTGTTATAAATAATTAAAATTATAGGGATTATCGTGATTAAATGAATAAAATTATAAGGATTATTATGATGAAAGAAATAGAATTTTAGGAATTATTGTGATTGAATAAATTTATAGGAGTTGTTGGGATTAATAAAAAATATAGCAATCATCGTGATTGAATAAATAAAATCATAAGAATTATTATGATTAAAAAGATAAAATTATAAGGATTATTTTGATTATTTAATCAAAATAATAGGGATTATTCTAATTAAATAAAATTATAGGGATTATTATAATTTAATAAATTCAATTATTGTAATTTAATAAATAAACTTATGAGGATTATTGCAAGTAAATGAACTAAATTATAAGGTTTATAGTGATTAAATAAATAAAATTACAGGGGCTATTGTTATTAATTGTATATAATTATTGGGATTATAGTGATTAACTAAATAAAATTATAGGTATTATTATTATTATGATTAATTAGTTAAAATTATAGGGATTGTTGTGACTAAATAAATAATATCATAGGGATTATTGTGACTAAATAAAAAATTTTTTTAAAGATCATTGTTATTAAATAAAATTATAGGGATTATTGTGATTAAATAAATGGAATTATAGGGAGTATTATGATTAAATAAATAAAATTATAGGGATTACTGTTATTAAATAAATAAAATTATAGAGATATTGGGGATTAAATAAATTGAATTACAGGGATTATTGTGATAAAATAAATGAAATTATAGTGATTATGAGGATAAAATAAAATAATAGGGATAGTTGTGATTGAATAAATAAAATTATGAGAATAATTGTAAGTACATAAATAAAATTATAGGAGTTATTGTGATTAATTAATACAATCATAAGGAATAGTTTTAATAAATAAAATGATAGGTATTATTGCGATTAAATAAATAAAATTATAGGAATTTTCGTGAGTTTATAAATAAAATTGTTAGGATTACTGTGATTAAATTTATAAAATTATAGGAAACATTGTGATTAAATTTATAAAATTATAGGGATCATTTATTTAAATAAATAAAATTATGAGGATTATTGTATTTAAATAAATAAAATTATAGAAATTATTGTATTTACCTAAAAAAAATTATAGGGGATTATTGTAGTTAAATAAATGAAATTATAGGAAGTATTGTATTTAAATAAATGAAATTATAAGGATTACTGTATTCAAATAAATTAAATTATAGGAATTATTTAAATAAATAAAATTATAGGGATTATTGTATTTAAATAAATGAAATGATAGGAAGTATTATATTTAAATAAGTGAAATTATAGGAATTATTTTATTTAAATAAATCAAATCATAGGAATTATTGTATTTAAATGAATAAAATTATAGGGATTATTTAATTTCAAGAAATACAATTGAAGGAATTATTTTAATAAATAAAATTATAGGAATTGTTTTATTTAAAGAAATCGAATTATAGGGATTATTGCATTTAAACAAATAAAATTATAGGGATTATTGTATTTAAATACATAAAATTATAGGGATTATACTATTTTTATAAATAAAATTATAGGGATTATTGTATTTAAATAAATAAAATTATAGGAACTATTGTATTTAAATAAATAAAGTTATAGGGATGATTGTATTTAAAGAAATCAAATTATAGGGATCATTGTATTTAAATGAATAAAATTATAGGAACTATTGTATTTAAAAAATAATAGGTATTATTGTATTTAAATAAATGATATGATAGGAAGTATTGCATTAAATAAATGAAATCATACGGATTATTATATTTAAATAAATAAAATAATAGGGATAATTTTATTTAAATAAATAAAATTATAGGGATTATTGTATTTAAATGAACGAAATTGTAGGGATTATTGTATTTAAATAAATCAATTCATGGGGATTATTTTTTTTTAATTAATGAAATTATATGTATTATTGTATTTAAAGAAATAAAGTTATAGGTATTATTGTATTTAAATACAATTATAGGCATTATTATATTTATATAAATAAAATTATGGAGATTATGGTATTTAAATAAATGAAAGTATAGGGATAATTGTATTTAAATCAATGAAATTATCGGAATTATCTTATTTACATAAACAACATTATTGGAATAATTTTATTTAAATACATAAAATTATGATTATTATTGTATATTAATAAATTTTATTAAGTACAATACTTAATAGATTTTTTTTTTTTTAAAGGAGAGTAGAGAACGTTTGTGGAAGCGTTGTCGGAAGCTCCCGTTACTCTCGCTTCTCTTTATTTGTCACTCAGTCCTCATTTTTTTAATGAGTGATTTTTCTGACAAAGGGAGAAGAAAAAGTTGTATTCTAGGTTGGCAGTATTTTGCATGAACAGTCGGCAGAGATGGCGGAAATTTTCTGTTCTATGTCTATCCTTGTAGACATGTCACTAGTAAGGGTCCTGGAGGTAAACGTTTTATCTGGGCTGACGTTATCCACCTGATAGTCAGGGACCCGAACCTTGGATTAACCACTAAGGAGGCTGTCCTATCAGCAGGCGCAAAGTACTGGGGCTGCTGTATTGCCAATTGGTGAATGGATTCTGGACCATGCAGTAGTCTCTGGTGGGGCCTCTCGATGCCATACTAGTGGGTAATTGTTACGGCTTTATCTTATCATGTGCTACAAAAAAAAAAAAAAATTCTTCGTTACTTTTTTCTCTTTGTTTCCCCTCTCTGTCCTGCTCTAAGCAAGTCTGACGACCTAGTCCACAAACTCTAAAATTTCATCATGACAAGTTTCAATAAAAAATACACGATTAAACCCGGATCTGAAACTTCCAATGTAGACCCCCACTACCATGTCTCGTTCTCCAACATCAGGGGTTTACATTCTAACCTTCCAGAGGTTGAAGCCCAATTACAGGAGACTAAACCAGACCTTTTCTTTTTAAGTGAAACTGGAATTGGACAGACTATTTCCCTAAATGAGTTCGTAATTAAAGGATACTCTAACCTAACTTCCAAATCTGACCTCCAAGATCGCCATGGGCATGGAATATGTGCCTATATAAAAGATGGCTTTCCATGTGGTAGGGACATCTCCAGAGAAGATCCTAACTTACCCTATATGTGCTTCTGATTAGCACTAGCTCACACTACGGCATTTATATTTACTCTCTATTGCCCCCATAACAGCGGAGTTACTATCTTTAAAAGCATATCTGAGAAAATTGACCAAGTTCTATCAGCATATCCTTCAGCTAACATTCACGTATGTGGAGACTTCAATGTTCACAATGTGGAATGGTTGACCCACTCAAACAAGACCGATGATGAGGGGAGATTCTGTCATGATTTCTCCATTGCTTATGACCTCACTCAGATTGTTCACGAACCCACCCGTGTGCCCGACAATGACGGCCAGTACCTTCTACCGCTCCAGAAGATATCTCACTACTGATGCAATTCTCTATCTATATAAAAGCCAAGTACGTCCAAGGATGGAATAGTGTTGCCATATCTGGGCAGGAGCTGCTAAAAACAGCCTATCCTGCCTTGACAGAGTACAAAATAGACTTTGTGGTTTAGTGGGGGATGCCCTTTTCTCTACCCTGCAACCTTTCTTCCACAGAAGAGACGTTGCGAGCCTGTCCTTGTTTTATCGTTATTTCCATGGCAGATGCTCGTCTGAACTCCAATCTCTGGTCCCCCTTCGCCAATCTTTCACGAAAAACACCCGTCTAGCTGAATCCACTGTGAAAAATTTCCCCCACTCTATATCTGTGCCTAAATCTAAACGCGGATTCCATGAACAAAGCTTCTTTCTTAGAACTGCACGCCTGTGGAACTCTGTTCCGTCTGCCTGCTTCCCTCCGAACTACAACTTAGATGTCTTCAAGTCCAATGTTAACAAATTCCTAATGAACCGCCCCCTTAAGTAAACACTTCATCAAATCTCCACACTAACGTAATGTACTTGCAATAACCCTTATCCCTGATTGGTTTCCGGGCCTTGATAAGTGGTGATCACTGTGTAAAAAAAAAAAAAAAAAAAAAAAAAAGTCTCCTAGACCTTTTCCTCACAACTTGCCCTGAACTATGTTCAGTTTCCGTTCTACCTCCTCTTGGATCTTCCGACCACTCAGTTGCATCAATTAAAATAAAAATGAAATGTAATAAGTCCTCTGACGTACCTCTCCATCGTACAGTATATCGATACACTATGGCTGACTGGGATAGTTTCCGTGCATTTATATCGGATCTTCCTCTGCGTTCCATGTTTAAAAAAGATGTGTCGTCTATAGTATCAGACCTGACAGAATGGTTAATTGTAGGTATAGACAATTTCATACCCTCGAAAAAGTTCCAGCAAAAACCTAACAGCCAGCCATGGTTTTCTCCAGAATGTGCTGCTGCTATTGCGCACAGAAATCACTTTTTCCACTGCTTCCAACGTAATAGATGTATGGAAACTAAAGCCGCTTTCAGGACTGCCAGCAACCATTGTAAGAAAGTAATAAAGAACGCAAGAGAGTTGTATGCTCAGTCCGTCAAGTCCAAAGTAGCTGAGCAGCGGCTTGGTTCCCACCAGTTTTGGCAAATTGCAAGCAGAATCCTGAACAGAAGCATGTGCTCCATCCCAACTTTCATCAATGGACCTGAGTTAATCTTATCAGCATCAGACAAAGCCAAACTCTTTGCCAAGAACTTTGCAGCCAATTCTACCCTTTGCGACCAAGGCCGCCAACCCCCAATATTTCCTCCTGTATCAGAAAACACACTATGTGATATACAAATATCTGTATGTGATGTTGCCAAGCTAATAAAAAACCTTGATTCCAGTAAAGCAACCGGCTCTGACGATATTCCAATTATAGTACTCAAAAAACTTCAACCAGAACTAGCACCCATACTTACAAAACTGCTTAAACGTTGTCTTAAGGAGAATTGATTCCCATCACCCTGGAAAATCTCATCAGTATGCCCTGTATTTAAGAATTCAGGTGATCATTCATCCCCCTCTCAGTACAGTACGTCTATGTAAAAATAAATAAATAAATAAAAATAAAATTATAGGAATTACTTTATTTAAATAAATAAAATTATAGGAAAGGGTTTTATTTAAATTTATCACAAAATACGTGAATGTACAGTTCAACCAATCCACAGGCATGAATTAGTCACATGACCAACAAAATCAGCAGCAATGAAGCAAACTCCAAGGAATGGAAGATGAGGGAAAAAGGGCCATTGTATTGTAAGCAAATATAACATGTAACACTGGCTGGTCAATCAATATCAATTTACATATTTTGATAAATTTTTACACAATAAATGCTGCAACAACACGAAAAAAGCTACTTGTACAACTTAATCAAGACATTCAAAAATGAAAATATTTAAAAAAAGTTATATTTGTATGTATCTGTTATGGAATGAAGTTCTCCAAAAAAAAAAAAATTTGGTACTTCTACAGTTTATCGCTGAAGTCAACATGCAAGAAAAAGATTAAATTATGTTTTTGTAAGCATGTGGAAATGTTCTTAAAATGAGTGTTCTGGAAATAAATGCTATGTTTTTAGGACTTTATATATTTTGGCCACAGAGTAACGTGAGTACTACGAGGCTCTCTTCACACCCGACCTTCTTTCTCATGCTACGGGACTCTTTAATCCTTTGTCCACAACACGTGGTACATGCACAGACTTTCTTTACAAACTGCAGGAGGACGACTACTCACATCGCGATACATAGATTAGACGCACACTGAATACCTTTTCCTTTCTTTCTCCATTAACCGGCTTTGCTTATCTATGTTTCAGGTCTGTGTAATTTTTTATTCCGACGACTACAACATGTGTAAACTGAACTATTCTCTCATTCAAAGACGATCCTAACCACATGAAAATGCTCAACATTCGAGATAAAGCATCATTATAAGAGCCATTCTTTAAAACTCTTTGGAATAAATAGATATTTATAAATCTGTATCCCTTAGTAAAGAAACTGAGAACGTAATGTCTCTTTATGCAATTGTACATAGTTTAATGGTCAATTGTACATAGTTTAATGGTCAATTGTAGATATTTAATTTCTACACATATTTATGGTCAATTATACACATATTTTAATGGACAATTGTACACATATTAATGGTCAATTGTGCATATTTTAATGGGCAACTGTACATATTTTAATGGTCAACTGTACACATATTTATGGTCAATTATACACAAATTTTAATGATCAATTGTACATATTTTAATGGGCAATTGTACATATTTTAATGGGCAATTGTACATAAAAATATGTTTAATGGTCAATTATAATGTCATATGTGTAATGGTTAATTGTATATATTTTAATCGTCAATTTTTTATGTAACCGAAACAAAATACCCAAATAATTCTAAAAACAATCTATAAATGTTTTATGTTTTTAACAGATTTATTATTTTATTTTCAATTACGAATCACTCATTGAAAAGAAATTATATTAATACATTCAAATTATATTTCGATACATTTTTTTATATTCAATAAATGCTTCGATTTTCATATTTTTGCGTTATTTATTTTGTTATTATACATTTTTGCATTATCGTAAACACTTGTTTATATCTGAGATTCATATAATGGCCGCTAGATGTCATTTCTCTTTCGAAAGACAGGAGTCGATAACTCGTCTCTGATGCAAATATGTAACTGTCATGCAGAAGTGCCGAGTTCACTTCAACATTTTAACCTTCTGTTTAGACAGAGAGAAGATTGTATGTCAAGTCATGTACAGTGTCAACCTCAGCTTGAATTTTATCACAAAATACGCGAATGTGCAGTTCAACCAATCCACAGGCATGAATTACACATGACCAACAAAATCAGCAGCAATGAAGCAAACTCCAAGGAATGGAAGGAGAGGGAAAAAAGGTCATTGTATTGTAAGCAAATATAACATGTAACACTTGCTGGCACTTGTCTTCATTAATCGTTGTTGGAATAATAAAAATAAAACAAATGTTAACTTTTAAAAGGAAAACACTTTATTTGCCTTTTTGCATTTTGGAGTGAGTACACCTCTTGTTAATAATGTTCATCGGCAACATACGTCTTGTTGGTTTCAGGGCTAAGAGTGTACTGCCTACTCGCCTGTCATGCTGACTAGAGATTTGTTAAGGAGAAAGAGAGAGAAAGAGAGAGAGAGAGAGAGAGAGGGGGGAGATCATGAGGGACTCTGGATACCAGTTCCTGGTTTGTGTTCGGTTTATGAGAAAGAAAGAGAGGGGCTAAGAAACTGTTATTTTGGGGGGAATGGTATTATTTTCATCCTAATTCTTGGCTTTTAGAGGTGACTCAGGTCAGTCCTGCATACCCATCTTGTATCATCAACAAATATACCAATCTTGTATTATCAACAAATACACCATCTTGTATCATCAACAAATATACCCATCTTGTATTTCTAAATACCCTGACAAGCAGCAAAATCACACATCTTCACTGAATTTGTCAGCCAAAAATTTGCCAAAAAGTCTTCTACTCGTGTCGTTTCTCGACTCGAGCAGCAAGATATCTGAATTACATGTGAAAGATAATTCCTAAGTCTACCAGTTTTTTAGGAACAAATTTGAAGCAAACAAAAGGGAAATCTATCTAGGGAGTTGAGAAACAAGGCGTCTGTTTACATTACATTTAAATTTTTGCATGTTAGAAGAAGGACACAAGGATGAAATTCCAAAGTCCGATGAAAAAATCATTTTTGTGGTGTTCTAATTTACAAACATCTGTGGGGATTTATAAGAATTGACTGCAAACTGGAAGATGCGGGACTTCCAGTGGAAAAATGAAGTTTGGTTTTTGGCGCGTTTTTTTCTGGGCAGAAGAAAAAAAAAGGACAGTTGATTTTCCACACGGCCGGAGGAGCCCCGAAAAGGTTATGAAAGTCAAAAACGACGTACTGGCCCCACGTTATGGCCCGAACGCCTTGAATGACTAAACACTGCTTCGTTCACGAAAACCAGAAAAGGAAGACACCGAAGTAAATTCAAACCAACTTTGTTCCCACCTAAACCGATAAGTATAACCCAATGAACATTCTTTCTGTTGATTTTCTCACACACATTCACAAACATTCTCTTCTGCCACAAAACGAACCTTCTCTATATACCTCTCAAATAGTAAATAAAGTTGCCTTTTTTTATTCACCCTTAAAATATGTTTTTTTTATTTATTTCTATGGAGTCAGAGAGTTAGACACAAACCTGATAAATCTCTATAGTCCATACATCATTATTGCTTTGATATAAGAAACACAACTTGTAAATTAAGTGAGGTGCATTTTCGCATATTTCTTCCTAAATAGTTCTATTTCAGCGATGTTGACCAGTTGAGCCTAACCCCATATCTTGTAGTTATTTTACCAGATACATTTTTGGAAATTATCTCTATTATTGTATAAAAGTCACTTTGTGTGTGTGTGTGTGTGTGTGTGTGTGTGTGTGTGTGTGTGTGTGTGTGTATGTATGTGTGTATATGTGTGTTTGTATGTGGTTGTATGTGTGTGTGTGTGTATGTGTGTGTATGTGTGTGCATGTGTTTGTGTGTGTGTAGGTGTATGGATGTGTATGGATGTGTATGCGTGTGTATGTGTGTTTGTGTGTGTTTGTATGTGTGTGTGAGTGTGTGTGTGTATGCATGTATGTGTATGTGTGTGTGTGTGTGTGCATGTGTTTGTGTGTGTGTAGGTGTATGGATGTGCATGGATGTGTATGCGTGTGTATGTGTGTGTATGTATGTGTGTATACCTGTGCGTATGTGTGTCTATATATGTGTATGTGTGTGAGTGTGAAAGAGAGAGATTTCTATCCTCATAGGTTCCAAAACAGTTGTGCGTGTGTGTGTGAGTGTGTATGTGTGGATCGATAGAAGAATCCCGCCATTTTTCCAGGGATCTTGACAACAGATTTGATGTACGTGTTCCAATTCAGATCAGGAGTAAAGGTCAAGCCCAGAAGCTTGTCAAAGCATGAAGCCTCCCCAAGACAAGAACCATTCATTTCAATTGACTTGGCATATACATATTTTCATACAAGGAGGCAACAAATAAAATGATACAAGTGACATCTATCAGTCGTAGTCCGATATTATTTGAGTTTATGTGTCACGATTATCATGGACACAAGTACTATTTCTCCATCTTTATTTACCCGGATTAAAAGTCATTCCCTTAAGGAACCTACCAACACCTGTTTCATCCTGTTCTTGCGACAATTCATAAAATAGAGTTAAAACATTAAACAAAAACACTATTACATACTTAATTGCCATGCCGAAAAAGTAATATATCCAAAAATTACGAAAAATCGAGTAGAAATTTATTTCTAGTTAAAAGTAATTTTTGCAGGAAATTGGGTAAAATTGCATTTTTCTTAGGCGTTATAAAATAGACAGTAAGAGTCTAGACACGGGACATAACTCTGAAACGAATATTTTAGATTACTTGTTCATGGCTGTAATATTTGTTGTCTAAAGCGATAGACTTTTCTTTTTTTATATCAATTATTCTACTTGATGAGTTTTCCTAATTTATGGATATATTACTATTTTCGACATGATAATTAAGCACGTAATATTGTTGGTTTTTTTTTTGTATTTTTTTTTATTTCTTAAAACTATATATTTAAAAAAAAAAAATGACAAGCAGCATATATTCTTTACATTGTTTAAGTTCAAATAAAACTCTACATCCAACCAGGATTTTATAGCACTTCTGGCCATCCATACTGACTCAAGATTTCCCGATCAATATTAGAAAGGAGTCTCTTGCTGTTCAGTCTTTGCTTCTATTGCTTTGTTGAGTTCTTTGTATTTTATTTTATGCCGAATATTTTGAAAGTAAGTAAATGTTATTTATTAAGATTTACAGAACAAAATTTAAATCGTGCCAGAATTTAAAATTTGAGGTTCATATTTTTAACAACAATTTCGTGGCATTTATTGCGTGTCTTTAAAACAAGTTCTTTTTTTTTTCTTTTTTTTTACATAGGCATCACCACATTATCAAGGCCAAGAGGCCACTCAAGGATAAGGGTTAAAGAGTGTACAGTAGAAATTGGACATTATAGTAATCATTAGTAATGAAAATTTGGTAAAGTTGATAACTTATATGGAACGGCTCATCAAGAACTTATTTACGTTAGACTTGAAGACAACCATATTGTAGTCAGCCGGAAAGCAGGAAAACGGAAGACAATTCCACAGGCGTGCAGTTCAGTTCTAAGAAAAAAGCTTTGTTCATGGAATCTACGTTTATGTTTAGGCACAGATAAAAAGTGGGGGAAATTATTGATAGTGTTTACAACTAGACGAGTGTTTCTTGTGAAAGTTTGATGAGCAGTAGTTAGTACAGTGGAGTAGTGCCGCTTGGCGCTTAAGTTAACAAATTCATCGAATTTCCACGCTCTACCCTTATCCTCGAGTGGCCTCTAGGCCTTGATGATACCTATGTAAAAAAAAAAAAAGGTGCTTCCTTGTTAAAATAGAGTCGACAAATCGACTTTGAAAAAAAATATGTCGTTTTAAACAAAAACAAAAAAATGACGCTTCTACACTATTGGAACAAAATTTCGGAAATCGTAAAACAAAATTTTGGTATCTACCTATTCCTTGTAATATTTAGACGATTATATCCAAAATATACGAAAATCGATAAGGTAGAAAATGTTTTATTAAAGAAAATAAAAAATAGAGGTCAATTTTTACGACGTGGCCCAGCCCCAGCACCCAGCAGCGACCAGCAGCGTATTATAAATACCTCAACCTCCCCATGTTAAGAACGGTTTTCGGAATAACCCCCCCCAACCTTCCGATGTTAAGGACGACGTTCAGAATACCCCCCTCAAACTCGAAAGCCATTCTTAACATGGGGAGGTTGGGGGGGGTTATTCCGAAAGCCGTTCTTAACATGGGGTGGTTGTTCACTTGTTCACTGGTTGTTTGGGGTGTTTATAATACGCTGGGGCACGTCGTAAAAATTGACCAAAATAAAATTTGATTGTAAGACACAGAAGAGTTCAAAATGGAGGTAATTTTCCATTTCGATTTAAACAAGATGGCCATAATTTTTGGCAGGACTGGAGTTTAGGTGGAAAAATAATCTCGAACCCTCTATCGCATAAAAGGAACTAATTCCCTGTAGTCACCGTTGGCGTTACGTTGCTATGAAAACAATGTAAGCAATATTTTGAAACAATGAATACCTTTTCTTTTTTTGTTCATCAAGATATACTGTTAGAAACACGCTCAATATATATATTACCGTAACATAGGCTGACATATATTCGGTGGGGTTTTAGCAGTATTTTGTATGGTTTTTTTTTATTTTTAACTCATTTTCCCAAACTTACTGTATCAAAGAAAGAGTCGGGCGCCATTTTAAATTTTCCAATACATCGGTAAACAACAAATGTTTTTCGATCTGAATAAACATGTTACATTAAATAAAAACATTAAAAACATATCCAGTTGGGTAGAAAAGTAACTTATTATATATTTGTTTTTTACAACTTTTTCGAACTTTTTATAATTTGGAGCAATGTGAATTTTTTTTTAATTCAAAATATTGCAATTTATTAATTTTCACGTGTATTCTCTTTCAATTATTTTCATTTTTTTTGGTAAAAAAGTGAAATTTGTTACTTTTTCCTTCTTTCAAAATTAAAATGTAAAAAGGTTTAGATGGCTTGTTAAAAATTAAAATTGAAAAATGTTCGTGAACAATATTTCTTTTAAAATTAGGTATTTTTTAGATTAGATCCACCTCCACAATTTTCTTTTAAATGACGACTTCATAGGTTTTCGACTACGCTGAATACGGAAATCGCATTGAAATTTTGCAGAAATAAGTTGTTATCGAGATATAAAAAGTTGTATTCTTTGGCGGCCATCTTTGTTACGCGCGTAGACTTGTTTATGGCGCGCGTGCGCACGTAAAAAAGATGGCAGCTAAAGAATACAATACATAATACAACTTTTTATATCTCGATAACTACTTATTTCTGCAAAATCTCAATGCGATTTTCGTATTCAGCATAGTCGAAAACCTTCAAAAGTCGCCATTTCAAAGAAAATTGTGGAGATGGACCTAATCTGAAAATTTAACCAAAATTATAACAAAAAAATTATATTTCTGTTGTGTAAAATTAAAAGTTAAAAAAAAAACTATGGGCACGCCATCACTTTAAAATAAAAAAATATATTGTTTAATCTTCATAAAACTACCTATTTGCAGAAAAATTAATTGCAATATTCGTTTTCAGCATACGCGAAAACCTTTAAAACTCGTAATTTTAAAGGAAAATGTAAAGGAGGAAACCAAGTAAAATTATTAAAAAATTCGGTACTTATGTATTTATGGTACCATGCTGAAATAATAACATTATTTTTTGGAAAGCCATTCTTAACATAGAGAGGAGAGTGTGTTTTGTAACTATTTTGTGCTTTCACCTAACAATTTAATAATAATAAAAAGATATCATGAAACTTATATTAAACATGAAAAAACTATTTTAAAATAGTGGTGCATTTTAGGTAGAATTGAGATAGGAAATGGGTTAAGATTCAAAGGACGAAATATAAACACGTGTGGACGGACAGAGAGAAGAAAAAAGGGATTGTGGGATTTTTACAATAAAGGAGAGACAATCACAGAAAGAGTTCCAACACTCCCGCTTGCTCTTAGAATGTTATTGCGTCTATTATATAAGAGCATTGTATTTAAAGTTCAAAAGGAAGTTCTTTGAATCTATCTAACTTTGCTCGGGTTGGGGGTTTCGTCAAAATGTCCGCTAGCATGTCATTTGTAGGACAATAGATAATTTTTATGCCTCCGTTGTTTATGGCGTCCCTGATGAAGTGGTATTTTATGTCTATATGCTTGCACCTCTGTCGGTGCACAGGGTCCCTGGAAAGTGCTATTGCAGTCTGGTTATCTTCGAATATCTTAATCGGTCCGTAATTTTTGCATAGATCCATTTCTGTGAGTAGTTGTAGGAGGTTCATACCTTCTTGAGTGGTCTTCGTTAATGCCACATACTCAGCTTTGCATGTGGATAATGCTACCGTAGGTTGTCTTTTTGATTTCCATGAAATGGGTGGGCCATTTTTTGTCAAACTGAAGCAGTACCAGATGTACTGCGTACTGCGTCTGTCGCATTGATCTGACGCCAAGCCGGTGTCGCTGTACGCAATTAGCTGAAGTTGGTCGTTTGTTTTTGTATAGCATAATTGATATCGCACAGTGCTCTTTATATATCTCAGTACATGCTTGGCTGCGGTCCAATCCTGTTCGCATGGCTTGGATAAATACTGAGACAATTTTCCGACAATATAACTTTTATCTGGTTGCATACAGTTCATCAAATAAATTAAGCTACCGACGACTTCACGGTATTTTCTGGGGTCAGTTGTGTCATTGGAGTTATTGTCGGTTAAATCCAACTTCTGCTTGCATGGTGTTGTTCTGGGCTTACTGTCGGGCATGTCGAACCTTTCCAGTATTTTTATCGCATACCGTTCCTGGCTCATTAATATATATTTTTCGGTTATGTTGAAATCTATTCCTAGCATCTGCTTGGTAGTGTTTAGTGAATCATTATTGTCAGATGCAATAATTAAATCATCGACCCATGAGATGACAATGACTCGTTCTTTACTGCTGTGTCGTATGTAGATGCAATGATCCACTTTATTCTGAGTGAAGCCATTTTTGGTGAGCCAGTTATGTAGGGTTTGGTTCCAGTTTCTGCCCGATTGTTTTAGGCCGCATAGGGATTTTTTAACATTTTTTTTTATTACATTTTCACCCTAAACAAGGTACATTGCCACTTTGTTGTAGGGGGCTACTATCAGGGACATAGGCGTCAGGGGTACTGTGTAGGGAGTTGGGCAGCAAGATGTCAGTTCACATTGCACTTGAACTTCTGCATGTCAGTACAGTTGGGGAAACAGGGACCCGGAAGGGAATTCCAAAGTCTAGCTGTTCTGGGGAAGAAACTACTGGAATAGAAGGCTCTCTTACATCTAGGGATCTTTACTGTGAAGGGGTGGGATTTAGCTGCTTGTCGGGTTTGTCGAGGGTATTTATGTCGAGGGGGCACGTGCTTGCAGTTCGTCAGAGCATTCATTGTTAAAGTACTTGTAGAACAGGCAGAGGGATGCAACATTTCGTCAATGAGACAGAGGCTGAAGTTTAGATGACAGTTCAGGACCTATCAGATTGGCGACTCTCTTTTGAACCTTGTCTAGAAGCAAGAGACTAGTAGCAGATGCACCAGCCCAAATATGACAACAATACGCCATACATATATATATAGAGGTAGAGGATACTTTCGGGTGTTAGTATCTTTCTAGCATGGTAGAGAGAACCTACCTTCTTTGCAGTGATCCTGGCGATACTCTCAATGTAATTGCTTCAACTCATGTTTCCAGTGAGCATTGGGCCGAGGAGCTTAAAAGATGTACTTTCAGATAAAGAGTTATTGGCCATTGCTATTGGTGGTAGGGAAGGTTTCTTATTGAAGGAAACGAGTTTAGTCTTGGCAGCATTGAATGTGACCATCCATTTATGTGCCCATTCCACTACAGATTGGAGGTCATCCTCTAGTGTTTCTGCCATTTCTTTAGATATGTGTTTATTTGTAACATACAGACTGGTTTCTCGCCTGTTACTTCAACTCCTTCTGGTTGTTCCGTGTGAATTTCATGGTCGATAGGAGCATGAAGATATGCTGTTTTTTTACGTTCATTTGATGTACGATGAGATCGTATTGGGTAGCCATTTGCATTAATATGCAGATTGATGTGATGTCGGCTGTCAGTGAGAAAGTCTCTGTATAACCTACTCCTTTGGTTTGATTATAGCCCCTTGCGCCGAATCTTGCTTTGTATTTTTGAGTTCTGTCAGGGTTTTCTTTAATTTTTTATACCCATCTGCCACTGATTGTTGTTTTACCTTTAGGTAAAGACATTAGTTCATACACGTCATTTTATTTTATGGAATTGATTTCCTCCTGCATCACTTTGATCCAGTGGTGTGCCGCTGGGGAGGTTGTAGCTTCTTTATAGGTGCGTGGTACACCATGTGCGGCTTTGTAGCAGTAATCGACGTTGATTAGTGTGTGACCGCTCTCGTCTTGAACTGTTGTTACATAATCCTCTAAGTAGCTGGGGGTCTTGTGTTTCCGCCTGGGGTATCTCCATGTATGGATATCCTCTTCCATGGCGTTGGGTGCTCCATCAACACCAGATTGTTTTGGGTTTTCTGACGTCTCTCAGAAAATTCCTCGTTGTCATCATTTGGTGGGGAAGTTTGAGTGTGTTGTTCACTGGTGCTGTTGATAAACTTTACTTGTCTGTGTTTATACACTTTTCCGTTTTCTGGGTAGTAAATTAGGTATGCTGGCCTGTTTCTATCACATCCGATAAATATTCCTCGCATTTTGGGTCAAGGTTTCCTCCTTTGAGGCATAGCACACTGAAAATGTGCATTTTTGAGAGGTCAGGTTTTCTGCCGGTTATCTCATAATAAGGAGTCTGTTTTAAGCGGTTGTTTAAGCATCTGTTTCGTATAACTTTGGATGTCATAACAGCATAAGTCCATAAAGTTTTGGGCAAGCCGCTTTCTACGGTCATGCATCTTGCCATTTCAAACAATGTTCACCAATTTCTTTCGGCCATTCTGTTCTGATGAGGTGAGTACGGTGCCGAAGTTTCATGTTTTATTTTATTTTTGCAGAGTAGCTTCTGGAAGTCATTTGATTTGAACTCCGAGCCATTGTCCGATCTTAATATTTTGCCGGAGGGGGAATGTCCATGATGAATCTCTCGGCGGTGCGTGTAGTGTCGCCTTTATTCTTAATGAAATATACGAATACGGCGCCAGAAAAATTATCACTGAACGAGACAGTGTAGCAGTATCCGCTTAAATCTGCCGGGTCTGTTGGGCCGGCTAAGTCTGAATGTACTAAGTGTAGTCTACTGCTTGCTCGTTCATCAGGTTGTTTATTTCTGCTTTGGGGGAATTTCTCTTGAAGGCAAATGTCACAGGTTCTGTTGCTGGAGTTTTTATTATTTTCATTCCATTGACTACAGTGGGTAGTTTTGCTACATCATCATAGTTACAGTGGCCGAGTATTTTATGCCACGTGTGGACGTTGTAGCATTGATGCCAGCTGTCTTCATTACTTTCATCCTCTACAGTCATTAGATAAATAATCTTTTGTGTACATATATTTTAAATTTGGTTCCATTTTTGTGCATTAGTTCATCTTCATTTTCTTTGAAGATGACCGTTGCTCCATTTTTAGTGGCGGTTTTCACGAAGAAAATATCTTGCGGATAGATGGGTATCAGTAAGGCCATTTTCAGGGTTATTGTGATGCTGCCTCCATTTTCGTCTCATAAACGTATTTCAGCATCTCCTCTTTTTAATGCTATACCACTGGTTTTCGTTCCGTCCGCTAATTCCATGTAATGGTTCTCTGGTTGGAATGTAGCGTTAAAGTTTTTGAATTTCTTTTCATCTCTAATGATGTGGGAAGTTGCTCCCGCATCGACTAGTAGGCCCATGGGTGATATCGTCTTTCGTCTGTAGTAGTCTTCCATTTTGAATGCGAATGTGTTTTCTTCGATGTCCACTACCTTTTTCATAGTATCCCTGCGTTTGTAGCGGCAGGACTCTCTCTTATGAGTAGTGCTTTTACAGTAGTTACACTACTGTTTTCACCTGTTGTTGTTGGGACACTCTTTGTATGTCCCTTCCCACCGCATGTAAACATGAAGCGTCTTGCTTGTTGTTTCGCTTGTCACAGCTAAAAAAGGAATTACTAAATCCATCATTCCACCACCACCCCCTATTTAGCCCCAAAAGTCTCCAAGGCCTTAACATAAATTTGAGTTTGGCACCATGCAAAACTGATAAATAGACATACGCAGAAAATGTTGGACAAATATGGTAAAATAGTCCCCAAAATTGAATGTTTTTATCAGCCCTAAAAGAGCCCCTGGGGCACACGCAAGAGTTATCGCGAAGTATAGACAAACAAAATTATATAGAAATCAGTTAGTTACAATTTTTCAGAATGTTTTATAAAAATTCAATGCACTAATTTTTTTTTTTTAATAAGCACAAAAATGTCAATTTTAGCCATTTTTAACCTAAAAGGCATCCCTAGAAGGGCAACTGAAGTTTTGCCGGAAAATCCGTTCTGTTACTTTTTTACTCATATCATGTTTAATGTTTGTGCAAAAATTCCAAGGTGTAGTTACTGAGAAAAGTGTGGACAGACGAACAGATGAGGGTAAATTTATAGGTTCACCCTCCTTTTTTTCCTGGGCCCATAACCTGTTGAGTGGTGCATTTTTGGTGGAATTGAGATAGGAAATGGGTTGAGATTCAAAGGAGGAAATATAAACACGTGTGGACGGATAGAGAGAGGAAAATGTTATTATGGGGCAAAACGGGATTGTGGGATTTTTACAATAAAGGGGAGACAATTACAGGAAGAGTTCCAACATGTGGCACCAAAAATGAGTAAGCACCAAAGTTCTATTTGTATTGTTTAAAAAGGGGGGGGGGCGCTTCTACACTATCAGAATAACATTTTGTAGTCAATAAATGGAGTTTTCAGAGAAAAACAATGGTTTCTACTGTGTGTTTTTTTTTTGTCGATTCTAATAAATTACAATGTTAGCTTCCAAATTATGCAGTCGAAATTACCTGAAATAAACTGTAATTGTGTAAGCAGGTGAAAATTGCAGCCATTTTTTTTATATCGAAATGGAAAATTACCTCCTTTTTGAACTCTGTGTCTTACATAAGCTACTACAATCATTTTCTTTAAATTTTTTTTATTTTCTTTAATAAATAATTTTCTACCTTATCGATTTTCATAATTTTTTGGAAATAATCATCTTAAAAATACAAGGAATACGTAGATGCCGTTGTTTTCATGTGAAATTCAGTTTTACAATTTCTAAATTTGTTTTTAAAAAAGTGTTTATTCATTTTTTTAAAAAGGTTGTTTTCATATTGTTTATTTAAAAAAATGAAGTTCTGCTTATTTAAAACTGCTAACTTCTGAAATACCAATATCATTGCTATATATTGTTGGCATAGTAACTTAACGGTGATTCGGGAGTTTTGTTCCTTTTATGTAATAAAGGGTTCGAGATTATTTTTCCACCTAAACTCCAGTCTTGCCAATTTGGAAGCTACCATTGTGATTTACTAAAATTTACTAAATGCACCAGCCCAAATATGACAACAATACTCCATACATGGGCGAATGGTGGCCTTATAGAGGCACAGGATACTTTCGGGTATTAGTATCTTTCTAGCATGGTAGAGAGAACCTACCTTCTTTGCAGCGGTCCTGGCAATACTCTCAATGTAATTGTTCCAACTCGTGTTTCCTGTGAGCGTTAGGGCGAGGAGCTTAAAAGATGTACTTTCAGATAAAGAGTCATTGGCCATTGCTATTGGTGGCAGAGAAGGTTTCTTGGAATTATTGAAGGAAATGAGTTTAGTCTTGGCAGCATTAAATGTGACCATCCATTTTTGTCTCCATTCCACTACGGATCGGAGGTCATTCTCTAGTGTTTCTGCCATTTCTTTAGATATGTGTTCATTTGTTACATACAGACTGGTTTCTCGCCTGTTACTTTAACTCCTTCTGGTTGTTCCGTGTGAATTTCATTGTCGATAGGAGCATGAAGATATGCTGTTTTTTTATGTCCATTTGATGTACGATGAGATCGTATTGGGTAGCCATTTGCATTAATATGCGGATTGATGTGATGTCGGCTGTCGGTGAGAAAGTCTCTGTATAACCTACTCCTTTGGTTTGATTATAGCCCCTTGCGACGAATCTTGGTTTGTATTTTGTACTCCAGTCTTGTCAATTTGGAAACTACCATTGTGATTTACTAAAATCGACAAAAAAAAAACAAACAAAAAACATCAGTTGAAACCAACGGTTTTTTTTTTTTTTTTTTTTTAAATCTGAAAACACCATTTATCGTTTACAAAATTTTGTCCTAATAGCGCCGAAACAATATTACGTACATAATTGTCATGTCGAACATAGTAATATATCTAAAATTGATGAAAATTCATCGAGTAGAACAACTGCTGGGTATGTTTTACAGTTCACAGTCCTTCAAAAAAGTAATCAAAAATCAGATAACAAAAAAATGTTACCAAAGGCAAGATAAGTTACTTAATGTACTCGAAAAACAAGCGTTTTCAACGGGTATGCGGCCACAAGAAAAATTGGCCATTTTTTTTGTGCTCGCGTACCCTTTGAACTTGCTTGTTTTTCAAGCCAATTAAACATTTTACATTTTAGTAAAAACACTAAAAAGAAACTACCCAGTTGGGTAGAAAAGTAACTTATCTTGCCTTTGGTAACATTTATTTGTGTCAATTTTTACGACGTGCACCAGCGTATTATAAATATCCCACCCTCCCCATGTTAAGAATGGCTTTCAGAATAAACCCCCCAACCTCGAAAGCCGTTCTTAATATGGGGAGGTTGGGGTGTTTATAACACACTGGGCCCTGGGGCACGTCATGAAAATTGACCTTTATTTGTTATACCACATTTTTGAAGGACTGTGGACAGTAAAACATACTCCAGCTGCTCGTGTGTTTTTAGTACAAAAAATTAATGCTATTATGATGTCCGCCATTACGATGTAATCTAAAACTTGCATTCTGAGTTATGTCCCCTGTATGGGAACTCTTCACCATCTACTTTAAAAGGCATTCCAGTATTTGACTCTTATTCTGCTCTTGAAAATGTATAATGCTTGTCTGATTTGCACAATTTGTGTTCGATAGGATATTGGGATCATATTCAGGATTGACACCACTCTTTAAAAGATGTCAACTCGTAATGCTGTAAAGAATCTGTTTGCAAAGATCTGGTACACGGACTTTTAAAATGCATTTCCTCCACTCCTCCACACAATAACGATTGCGATATGTACGCACCTCCAAATTTCACAGTCACACGAAGCAAGGTCTGGAGTATAGGGAGGCTGAGGCATTGTCTTGATGCCCATCTTCGTCAAATATTCTGTGACAAAGATGGAGTTGTGGACTGGTGCATGCATGCAAATCTTCCTCATCTTCAATTCTTCCACATCTTCAATTCCTCGCAAATAATTATGCATACAGTTCCCACACTGACATCAAACTATGCACTTATTGTCTCTATAGACACACGACGGTTTTCATCCATAAAATTCTTTATTTGGAGTTCTGACTTCCTTATTCCTCCCAATCTCATAATCTCTAAACTCCCTACCTTTCTTGAATCTCTTATGCCACTCAACAACTGATGCTTGATTCATGCAAGATGGTCCATAAAACAGTCTAAAGCATTCCATTTGTTTCTGTGGCATTTTTCCAAGTTTAAACCAGAATTTTTTGCATATCTTTCTTCTAAAGTATCACGTCCAGATTGCATTTTCGAAATTCATCAACTGTGACAATCAGGCTTTAGTAGTGTGTACTCCAATTCCTACTGTAGCTGCTCATTTGAGTGTGAAATCATAAAAATTGGTCAGCCATCTCATAAGATGTATAACAATAACATTCTGAATGTTGAAGGGTTTACGACAATTTTAAAAGCTTGTATAAATAAAAGTCTGGAAACTTATTGAAGACACCTCATATTCCAATTCCTGCTGTAGCTATTCATTTGAACGTGGAATCATAAAAATTGGTCACATATTGAATTTTCAAAAGTTTACGCTATGACATGATCGTTTCCCGAGAAGAGTTACTTAGTTGAGGAACATCCTAGGAACGCAACCAGCTCCCCAGGGGAATAAACGATATCCAATGATAGGCACATGGAAACATCAACAAAAACGGGCGAGATGTCATCAACTATAACTGGCTGGCATGGGTCGCTTCTCGTCTTCATTGCCTTGTTACAGGCATCTTCTCATCGTCGGCATTAATGGTATGCTGGAATTTAACGCTTATACAAAAATAGCGAACAAATGCATTTTTATAAAAATATAATTTATTTAAGATTTAACAATGAGGAGCATATTTTTAGAAAGACCAGTTGAAACCAGATGCATGCTATGTTGCGTATGCCGACTCCAGAATGCAAGTGTCAACTGTTTAAAAACAATAGAATTATATTTAATTTTCTCTTTCTTCATTGAAAGAGAAAGAGAGAGAGAGAGAGAGGGGGGCATCCATACATAACGTCTAACATTGTTTTGTTTTTTTATCAAAAGATCTTTTGAATCGATGGAGACAACTAATGAGTCAATTGAGCTGGAACAAAGATGAGACGATTCTGACGTACACATGCCATAAAACAAAGATGAACAAAGATGAGACGATTCTGACGTACACATGCCATAAAACAAAGATGAACAAAGATGAGACGATTCTGACGCACACATGCCATAAAACAAAGATGAGACGATTCTGACGTACACATGCCATAAAACAAAGATGAACAAAGATGAGACGATTCTGATGTACACATGCCATAAAACAAAGATGAACAAAGATGAGACGATTCTGATGTACACATGCCATAAAACAAAGATGAACAAAGATGAGACGATTCTGACGTACACATGCCATAAAACAAAGATGAACAAAGATGAGACGATTCTGACGTACACATGCTATAAAACAAAGATGAACAAAGATGAGACGATTCTGACGCACACATGCCATAAAACAAAGATGAACAAAGATGAGACGATTCTGACGCACACATGCCATAAAACAAAGATGAGACGATTCTGACGTACACATGCCATAAAACAAAGATGAACAAAGATGAGACGATTCTGATGTACACATGCCATAAAACAAAGATGAACAAAGATGAGACGATTCTGATGTACACATGCCATAAAACAAAGATGAACAAAGATGAGACGATTCTGACGTACACATGCCATAAAACAAAGATGAGACGATTCTGACGTACACATGCCATAAAACAAAGATGAGACGATTCTGACGTACACATGCCATAAAACAAAGATGAACAAAGATGAGACGATTCTGATGTACACATGCCATAAAACAAAGATGAACAAAGATGAGACGATTCTGACGTACACATGCCATAAAACAAAGATGAACAAAGATGAGACGATTCTGACGCACACATGCCATAAAACAAAGATGAGACGATTCTGACGTACACATGCCATAAAACAAAGATGAACAAAGATGAGACGATTCTGATGTACACATGCCATAAAACAAAGATGAACAAAGATGAGACGATTCTGACGTACACATGCCATAAAACAAAGATGAACAAAGATGAGACGATTCTGACGTACACATGCCATAAAACAAAGATGAACAAAGATGAGACGATTCTGACGCACACATGCCATAAAACAAAGATGAACAAAGATGAGACGATTCTGACGTACACATGCCATAAAACAAAGATGAACAAAGATGAGACGATTCTGACGTACACATGCCATAAAACAAAGATGAACAAAGATGAGACGATTCTGACGCACACATGCCATAAAACAAAGATGAGACGATTCTGACGTACACATGCCATAAAACAAAGATGAACAAAGATGAGACGATTCTGATGTACACATGCCATAAAACAAAGATGAACAAAGATGAGACGATTCTGATGTACACATGCCATAAAACAAAGATGAACAAAGATGAGACGATTCTGACGTACACATGCCATAAAACAAAGATGAACAAAGATGAGACGATTCTGACGTACACATGCCATAAAACAAAGATGAACAAAGATGAGACGATTCTGACGTACACATGCCATAAAACAAAGATGAACAAAGATGAGACGATTCTGACGTACACATGCCATAAAACAAAGATGAACAAAGATGAGACGATTCTGACGCACACATACCATAAAACAAAGATGAGACGATTCTGACGCACACATACCATAAAACAAAGATGAGACGATTCTGACGTACACATGCCATAAAACAAAGATGAACAAAGATGAGACGATTCTGACGTACACATGCCATAAAACAAAGATGAACAAAGATGAGACGATTCTGACGCACACATGCCATAAAACAAAGATGAGACGATTCTGACGTACACATGCCATAAAACAAAGATGAACAAAGATGAGACGATTCTGATGTACACATGCCATAAAACAAAGATGAACAAAGATGAGACGATTCTGATGTACACATGCCATAGAACAAAGATGATACGATTCTGACGTACACATGCCATAATACAAAGATGAACAAAGACGAGACGATTCTGACGTACACATGCCATAAAACAAAGATGAACAAAGATGAGACGATTCTGACGCACACATACCATAAAACAAAGATGAGACGATTCTGACGCACACATACCATAAAACAAAGATGAGACGATTCTGACGTACACATGCCATAAAACAAAGATGAACAAAGATGAGACGATTCTGAGGTACACATGCCATAAAACAAAGATGAACAAAGATGAGACGATTCTGACGCACACATACCATAAAACAAAGATGAGACGATTCTGACGTACACATGCCATAAAACAAAGATGAACAAAGATGAGACGATTCTGATGTACACATGCCATAAAACAAAGATGAACAAAGATGAGACGATTCTGATGTACACATGCCATAAAACAAAGATGAACAAAGATGATACGATTCTGACGTACACATGCCATAATACAAAGATGAACAAAGATGAGACGATTCTGACGTACACATGCCATAAAACAAAGATGAACAGAGATGAGACGATTCTGACGCACACATGCCATAAAACAAAGATGAGACGATTCTGACGTACACATGCCATAAAACAAAGATGAACAAAGATGAGTCGATTCTGATGTACACATGCCATAAAACAAAGATGAACAAAGATGAGACGATTCTGATGTACACATGCCATAAAACAAAGATGAACAAAGATGAGACGATTCTGACGTACACATGCCATAAAACAAAGATGAACAAAGATGAGACGATTCTGACGTACACATTCCATAAAAAAAAGATGAACAAAGATGAGACGATTCTGACGCACACATACCATAAAACAAAGATGAGACGATTCTGACGCACACATACCATAAAACAAAGATGAGACGATTCTGACGTACACATGCCATAAAACAAAGATGAACAAAGATGAGACGATTCTGACGTACACATGCCATAAAACAAAGATGAACAAAGATGAGACGATTCTGACGTACACATGCCATAAAACAAAGATGAACAAAGATGAGACGATTCTGACGTACACATGCCATAAAACAAAGATGAACAAAGATGAGACGATTCTGACGCACACATGCCATAAAACAAAGATGAGACGATTCTGACGTACACATGCCATAAAACAAAGATGAACAAAGATGAGACGATTCTGATGTACACATGCCATAAAACAAAGATGAACAAAGATGAGACGATTCTGACGTACACATGCCATAAAACAAAGATGAGACGATTCTGACGTACACATGCCATAAAACAAAGATGAACAAAGATGAGACGATTCTGACGTACACATGCCATAAAACAAAGATGAACAAAGATGAGACGATTCTGACGCACACATGCTATAAAACAAAGATGAACAAAGATGAGACGATTCTGACGCACACATGCCATAAAACAAAGATTAGACGATTCTGACGCACACATGCCATAAAACAAAGATGAACAAAGATGAGACGATTCTGACGTACACATGCCATAAAACAAAGATGAACAAAGATGAGACGATTCTGACGTACACATGCCATAAAACAAAGATGAACAAAGATGAGACGATTCTGACGTACACATGCCATAAAACAAAGATGAACAAAGATGAGACGATTCTGACGCACACATGCCATAAAACAAAGATGAGACGATTCTGACGTACACATGCCATAAAACAAAGATGAACAAAGATGAGACGATTCTGATGTACACATGCCATAAAACAAAGATGAACAAAGATGAGACGATTCTGACGTACACATGCCATAAAACAAAGATGAACAAAGATGAGACGATTCTGACGCACACATGCCATAAAACAAAGATGAACAAAGATGAGACGATTCTGACGCACACATGCCATAAAACAAAGATGAGACGATTCTGACGCACACATGCCATAAAACAAAGATGAACAAAGATGAGACGATTCTTACGCACACATGCCATAAAACAAAGATGAGACGATTCTGACGTACACATGCCATAAAACAAAGATGAGACGATTCTGACGTACACATGCCATAAAACAAAGATGAGACGATTCTGACGTACACATGCCATAAAACAAAGATGAACAAAGATGAGACGATTCTGATGTACACATGCCATAAAACAAAGATGAACAAAGATGAGACGATTCTGATGTACACATGCCATAAAACAAAGATGAACAAAGATGAGACGATTCTGACGTACACATGCCATAAAACAAAGATGAACAAAGATGAGACGATTCTGACGTACACATGCCATAAAACAAAGATGAACAAAGATGAGACGATTCTGACGCACACATGCCATAAAACAAAGATGAGACGATTCTGACGTACACATGCCATAAAACAAAGATGAACAAAGATGAGACGATTCTGATGTACACATGCCATAAAACAAAGATGAACAAAGATGAGACGATTCTGACGTACACATGCCATAAAACAAAGATGAACAAAGATGAGACGATTCTGACGTACACATGCCATAAAACAAAGATGAACAAAGATGAGACGATTCTGACGTACACATGCCATAAAACAAAGATGAACAAAGATGAGACGATTTTGACGCACACATACCATAAAACAAAGATGAGACGATTCTGACGCACACATACCATAAAACAAAGATGATACGATTCTGACGTACACATGCCATAATACAAAGATGAACAAAGATGAGACGATTCTGACGTACACATGCCATAAAACAAAGATGAACAAAGATGAGACGATTCTGACGCACACATGCCATAAAACAAAGATGAACAAAGATGAGACGATTCTGACGCACACATACCATAAAACAAAGATGAGACGATTCTGACGCACACATACCATAAAACAAAGATGAGACGATTCTGACGTACACATGCCATAAAACAAAGATGAACAAAGATGAGACGATTCTGAGGTACGCATGCCATAAAACAAAGATGAACAAAGATGAGACGATTCTGACGCACACATGCCATAAAACAAAGATGAGACGATTCTGACGTACACATGCCATAAAACAAAGATGAACAAAGATGAGACGATTCTGACGTACACATGCCATAAAACAAAGATGAACAAAGATGAGACGATTCTGATGTACACATGCCATAAAACAAAGATGAACAAAGATGATACGATTCTGACGTACACATGCCATAATACAAAGATGAACAAAGATGAGACGATTCTGACGTACACATGCCATAAAACAAAGATGAACAGAGATGAGACGATTCTGACGCACACATGCCATAAAACAAAGATGAGACGATTCTGACGTACACATGCCATAAAACAAAGATGAACAAAGATGAGTCGATTCTGATGTACACATGCCATAAAACAAAGATGAACAAAGATGAGACGATTCTGATGTACACATGCCATAAAACAAAGATGAACAAAGATGAGACGATTCTGACGTACACATGCCATAAAACAAAGATGAACAAAGATGAGACGATTCTGACGTACACATTCCATAAAACAAAGATGAACAAAGATGAGACGATTCTGACGCACACATACCATAAAACAAAGATGAGACGATTCTGACGCACACATACCATAAAACAAAGATGAGACGATTCTGACGTACACATGCCATAAAACAAAGATGAACAAAGATGAGACGATTCTGACGTACACATGCCATAAAACAAAGATGAACAAAGATGAGACGATTCTGACGTACACATGCCATAAAACAAAGATGAACAAAGATGAGACGATTCTGACGTACACATGCCATAAAACAAAGATGAACAAAGATGAGACGATTCTGACGCACACATGCCATAAAACAAAGATGAGACGATTCTGACGTACACATGCCATAAAACAAAGATGAACAAAGATGAGACGATTCTGATGTACACATGCCATAAAACAAAGATGAACAAAGATGAGACGATTCTGACGTACACATGCCATAAAACAAAGATGAACAAAGATGAGACGATTCTGACGTACACATGCCATAAAACAAAGATGAACAAAGATGAGACGATTCTGACGCACACATGCTATAAAACAAAGATGAACAAAGATGAGACGATTCTGACGCACACATGCCATAAAACAAAGATGAGACGATTCTGACGCACACATGCCATAAAACAAAGATGAACAAAGATGAGACGATTCTGACGTACACATGCCATAAAACAAAGATGAACAAAGATGAGACGATTCTGACGTACACATGCCATAAAACAAAGATGAACAAAGATGAGACGATTCTGACGTACACATGCCATAAAACAAAGATGAACAAAGATGAGACGATTCTGACGCACACATGCCATAAAACAAAGATGAGACGATTCTGACGTACACATGCCATAAAACAAAGATGAACAAAGATGAGACGATTCTGATGTACACATGCCATAAAACAAAGATGAACAAAGATGAGACGATTCTGACGTACACATGCCATAAAACAAAGATGAACAAAGATGAGACGATTCTGACGCACACATGCCATAAAACAAAGATGAACAAAGATGAGACGATTCTGACGCACACATGCCATAAAACAAAGATGAGACGATTCTGACGCACACATGCCATAAAACAAAGATGAACAAAGATGAGACGATTCTGACGCACACATGCCATAAAACAAAGATGAGACGATTCTGACGTACACATGCCATAAAACAAAGATGAGACGATTCTGACGTACACATGCCATAAAACAAAGATGAGACGATTCTGACGTACACATGCCATAAAACAAAGATGAACAAAGATGAGACGATTCTGATGTACACATGCCATAAAACAAAGATGAACAAAGATGAGACGATTCTGATGTACACATGCCATAAAACAAAGATGAACAAAGATGAGACGATTCTGACGTACACATGCCATAAAACAAAGATGAACAAAGATGAGACGATTCTGACGTACACATGCCATAAAACAAAGATGAACAAAGATGAGACGATTCTGACGCACACATGCCATAAAACAAAGATGAGACGATTCTGACGTACACATGCCATAAAACAAAGATGAACAAAGATGAGACGATTCTGATGTACACATGCCATAAAACAAAGATGAACAAAGATGAGACGATTCTGATGTACACATGCCATAAAACAAAGATGAACAAAGATGAGACGATTCTGACGTACACATGCCATAAAACAAAGATGAACAAAGATGAGACGATTCTGACGTACACATGCCATAAAACAAAGATGAACAAAGATGAGACGATTTTGACGCACACATACCATAAAACAAAGATGAGACTATTCTGACGCACACATACCATAAAACAAAGATGAGACGATTCTGACGTACACATGCCATAAAACAAAGATGAACAAAGATGAGACGATTCTGACGTACACATGCCATAAAACAAAGATGAACAAAGATGAGACGATTCTGACGCACACATGCCATAAAACAAAGATGAGACGATTCTGACGTACACATGCCATAAAACAAAGATGAACAAAGATGAGACGATTCTGATGTACACATGCCATAAAACAAAGATGAACAAAGATGAGACGATTCTGACGTACACATGCCATAAAACAAAGATGAACAAAGATGAGACGATTCTGACGTACACATGCCATAAAACAAAGATGAACAAAGATGAGACGATTCTGACGCACACATGCCATAAAACAAAGATGAACAAAGATGAGACGATTCTGACGCACACATGCCATAAAACAAAGGTGAGACGATTCTGACGTACACATGCCATAAAACAAAGATGAGACGATTCTGACGTACACATGCCATAAAACAAAGATGAGACGATTCTGACGTACACATGCCATAAAACAAAGATGAACAAAGATGAGACGATTCTGACGTACACATGCCATAAAACAAAGATGAACAAAGATGAGACGATTCTGACGTACACATGCCATAAAAGACTGAAAAATTGGTCAGTAGATTTATAATTTTTTTGTTTTGGAGATGAAGTTTCATTACTTGTATATTTGTGCCACAATTAAATATTTAAATGAACTTCTTAAGAGGGAGTGAAATAGAGAAAGACAGAGAGATAGAGGGGGGAAGGGGGGCATTCATACATAATGTTTAAACATTGTTTTGTTTTTGTACCCATGAGTTCTTTCGGGTTTGACCTTTCAAATTCTAAGGTCTTATATTGTTTTGCCTTGGTTCAATATTATAAACAAACTGTCATTCTTGGCTTGAGTCATAGCAGAACATTTTCAAAATCACAAACACCTGCTTAACACATCTGCACCTCATAAGCACAGACCAAGTTAGGTACAAGGTTTATTAATGTAGAGCCCCCAAAAAGGGTGATTTCCATTGTGCCACAACAATAATTTTAAATGCTTGTATAAGAAAAGTCTGGAAACTTATTGAAGACACCTGATATATATACTGATATATATATATATATATATATATATATATATAGAGAGAGAGAGAGAGAGAGAGAGAGAATAAAAAGGAACAAACCATATTATGTGTTCATCAACGTTTCGTCTTTATTTTGAGACTTCCTCTGGATGAATGAGATTAAGAAACAAAAAATACCAGTACAAAATATTTGAAAATGTTTCACGTGCACAGTGTGACGCAGTTCTATTTCAGAGAAACGGAAAAAGACGTTGGAAATTCAAAAAAGAGGGGTGAGGGCTGGCGCTGTTAAAGAGAAGGAAAGTTTAGTGACGTCATATAGTCGTCAATGTAATTTTAAAACTATGAATGCAGTTAATATTCTTACTGGAAAAAAAGATATATCTGTTGAAATTCAAATATAGGTTTGTAACAGAAATGAAATGAGTGTTTTTTATGTAATTTATTGATTGAGATTATGTGTCAATTATTACAGGGGGTGTTTGAATGGTGTGAGAAAGTTAACCTGTGTCTGCAGTTAAATAATGTTCTTTTAATAAAAGTTTACTTATTAATGGTGATATGTTATAGAAACCTGCACGTTGTTTAATTGTGCTTGAAATTGCGATAAGTGCAGATTCAAGAAGTCTCCGGCGCGGTTTATTTGAAATAAATTTAACTACTTTTGCTTGTTTAAAGTTAAAGGTGTGGTTATGTTGCAATGAATGAGAGAATAATGCACTTAGAGAATTGCTATTTTTTATATCTCTTTTGTGTTCATTGAGCCTTTTTTCCAATTTACGCTGAGTTTCACCAACGTATTTATGATGGCAATTATGGCAAGGAATAGTGTATATACCTCCATTGGAAACTAGTTTGTTATGGAGATGTTTCATAATTTTTAATATTTGTCTTATGGTTTGTACGATAGGAATTTCTAGTTTGTTTAGTGTGTTACAGATTATTGTATTATTGGTGTGTGTAGGTAAAAGAAGATGTCTGTTTATGAGAGAAAGGTCTGGTGTGTATGATTTTTTATTATTATTTATTCTGGAAAATATTTGTGTGGCTTTTCTCTTAGCATTCAATATGAAATATGTCGGATATTGCAAGGTTTTCAAAATGTTTGTAAGGTATTTGAATTCTTCGTCCAGATATTCAGGACTGCAAATTCTGAAAGCGCGTAGGAAGAAACCAATTATTATCCCTGTTTTTATTTTATTATTATGGTGTGAATAGAAATGTATGTAATCGTTTTTGTGTGTAGTTTTGCGGTGAACTAACATGACTTATTTTCACTTCAATAACAATTTCTATAAACAAAATTTTGATCTAACCCTCTTAGTGGAGTATTAGCTTGCCTTTTCTTAGAATTCCTAGATTACCTCCAAACACAGAGTATTTCAGATACATTGACGACATTTTAATTTTTCTTCCTGAAAATACGCGCATAAATATCATTAGAGACAAATTAGACTCAGTCGAACCTTCCATAAAGTTTACTTATGAAACAGAAAACAATAACTCATTACCTTTTCTGACATACTTATTATAAAATCCATAACATACCAGTTTCCAATGGAGATATATACACTATTCCTTGCCATAATCGCCATCATAAATATGTTGGTGAAACTCAGCGTAAATTGGAAAAAAGGCTCAATGAACATAAAAGAGATATAAAAAATAGCAATTCTCTAAGTGCATTATTCTCTCATTCATTGCAACATAATCATACCTTTGACTTTAAACAGGCAAAAGTAGTTAAATTTATTTTCAAATAACATATCGCCATTAATAAGTAAACTTTTATTAAAAGAACATTATTTAACTGTAGACACAGGTTAACCTTCTCACACCATTCAAACACCCCCTGTAATAATTGACACATAATCTCAATCAATAAATTACATAAAAAACACTCATTTCATTTCTGTTACAAACCTATATTTGAATTTCAACAGATATATCTTTTTTTCCAGTAAGAATATTAACTGCATTCATAGTTTTAAAATTACATTGACGACTATATGACGTCACTAAAATTTCCTTCTCTTTAACAGCGCCAGCCCTCCCCCCTCTTTTTTGAATTTCCAACATCTTTTTCCGTTTCTCTGAAATAGAACTGCGTCACACTGTGCACGTGAAACATTTTCAAATATTTTGTACTGGTATTTTTTGTTTCTTAATCTCATTCATCCAGAGGAAGTCTCAAAATAAAGACGAAACGTTGATGAACACATAATATGGTTTGTTCCTTTTTATTTTCTCTATTTTGTTGGAATACTATTTCCATTATTTTCATCATATATATATATATATATATATATATATATATATATATATATATATATATAACTTTAGCTTGTGTCGTAAAATACGTTTAAGTATGATATTTTAATTTGTCCAGATTTCGTATCTATTATTATAGAGTCGTGATTTTAAAAGTAAAAAAGTATTTGAGTGCCATCAGCTAGAATTGAAATCGAAAAAAATTGCATTCAAAGCTGGTGACGTTACCACTGTACCAACGTTATATGCATATGAATTTATTAAAATAAAAGTAAGATGAATATACAAAATGTATAGTGAGTTTTTTCAACGTTGACCCATTAAAACTTATTTTATAACCGAATAAAGATGAACCAAAAAGTTAAATATGTTTACCTAAAACAAACACCAAACACCAAGAATAGGTTGCAAGATGTTTGTTTACAATGCATTTAATTTTTTGCATGTTTTTTTACAGTTTGCACGTGCATAATCTACTGTTTTATTTCGATGGAAAGCTGTCCATTAGGATTGTCTCTGAAGCGTTTTTATATTTTTTTAATCACGATGAAGTTTATATTTGTACAAGAATAAAAAAGCATTGGAAATGCAAAAGGATATAGGGATGGTATGCCAAAAAGTATACAAACAAGATAGCTATGAATGGCTAGGCACATGGAAATGGAATTGCATCCAAAGTATAGCCCTATAGCTTTTCCCCAATCTTCATTCCGTGCCATCATTACGGTTGTAAAAAGCTATAGGGCTATACTTTGGATGCAATTCTATTTCCATGTGCCTAGCCATTCATAGCTATCTTGTTTGTATACTTTTTGGCATACCATCCCTATATCCTTTTGCATTTCCAATGCTTTTTTATTCTTGTTAATTAGTATTTTTACTTACAGTCTTATTTTTAAACTTACATTCATGATAGTATTGTCTTTTTTAGGAGGCGGCTCATTGCCGCCTCCATTAGTAGCAGGTCGCTTCCTGCTGGGTTTTAGGTCTTTGGGTTTTGGGCCTTAGGAGTTGCCTCTTGGTCCTCCATCGGTTCTATATTACATAGAGAGTGCTACTGCCTCTCTGATAAAACAGTTAGAGTATTATAAAGTTCTAAAATGTTCATACCTTCACTATTAAATTTTTCTTGGTTCATTCTTTGGCGTTTTGGCAAAGATTTGGCCGTTTTTGATATTTATATTTATAATAGTTTGTGCATGAGGCAGCTTTTTTTCCCCTTGGGATCCCTGTTATACCGTGCTTTTGAGTCAGCACGTGAGGCAGCCTTCTTTTTTTCTAGTTCTTTGTTATAAAGAGCACATGAGGCAGCTTTTTTTCCCTCGGAATCCCTGTTGTACCGTGCTTTTGAGTCAGCACGTGAGGCAGCCTTCTTTTTTTCTGGTTCTTTGTTATAAAGAGCACGTGAGGCAGTTTTTTTCCCCTCGGGATCCCTGTTATACCGTGCTTTTGAGTCAGCACGTGAGGCAGCCTTCTTTGCCTCAGGATTTGCATGATACTTAATTTTTATTATTTCAGCATTTTTCTGATAGTATTCTTTTTGCTCAGATAATACCTTGACTTTGTTTTTTTCATAGTCTATATTTCTCTGAGCTTTTTTACTACGTGCTGACTTTGGCATTTTTTATTAAATGTAAACATATAACACTTATGTGTATCTTACTATAATATCACTTATCTTATAGCAAGACAACTCTCGTAGAATTGAGATACTGCCCCGTCACCAATAGTTAAAGTGTGGAACGGTATATACACCAATAGTGTAGTTGTTATCTTTATATGAAGTCCTAATCATTGACAGTGTGAGGTTACTTGGTTAATTTATTGTAGTTTATTTTAGAAAACTTACTTGTTTTTATTAGTAGATTGTGTATAGTAGCCACAATATCTAGTTATTTTTGTGGCTAGGGCTTGGATTTTGATTCTTTTTGGTCAGCTTCCAGTGAGTTCTTAGAAGATGACTTTCTTGCAGTTTCTTTTGTGGTTAATTTAACTTATTTCCTTTGGCGTTTGGTGAGTTCTTAGAAGAACTGGTCTAATCTACTTTTCTTAGCGAGCGAAGAGATTCAGCTGCATTTAACAATGGTTGCTATAGTGTATTTTTGCGCATGCGTGAGAATTTCAAGTTTCCTCCTTATTTTTCAATAGTTTGACAGTAGTCATGTGTCTTTCTGCCAAGAGCGACAGACGTCAGTGTTAGCCGTGATCGTCTAGAGGTTAGGACCCCACGTTGTGGCCGTGCTAACCTAGGTTCGAATCCTGGTCACAGCATTGACATTTTGTACATATTTTACAGTCAAAAATCTGAAGAATTATTAGTTTTTATAACATTGTTTTTTGACGTCGTACTTGCTGATAGGTTACTCTTATAACAATTTTGATCAACTGAGATAAAGATTTCGTGGTTTCATTAACGCTGGTGGGTTACTGTTTAAAGAAAAAACCTTAACGTTCACCTCAAATATTCAGCGTCCAAGAAATATAGGCCACTGGCAAACTGGAACGTCTGTGAGCATCCGGTGTATTATTTGGAGCTGTCCCTTTTGAGAGAAGTTCCATGTTCGAAGTGGTCTGTCTACATTGGGTATATAGTGTTTAAAACTTGTTATTACACGTAATCTTATTTAATTATGGAGTTAGCTAAAAAGCGATGGGTCACTGCACTTCTCCGTGTAAAGAGCAGTCGATTGATGCTTGAACTGTTGTCAGAGACCGTTCGTACACCGAGATACATCGTCTCAAAAGAAAGAAGAAAGCAGAAGAAGAAAGAAGAAAGAAGAACAATTGGCCATTTTTGTACCCTTTTTTTTGCTCTCTTTTGACATTTTAACCGACGTTCTGACACTCGCTGGATTCGTAAGACGCTTCTCTGTAAGAATATGTGCTTTTTGAAACTTATAAGTTGATTTTAGTTGAGATTTGGATAGTTTTGTTTTGTAGGCGTATATAGGCGTGTACGGGCCATCCCTATATAGAGAGTGCTACCACCTCTCTGATATAATGAAATATATATAATATATGTAATAAATAATATATATATAATAAATGCATAAATAATTATATATATATAAAATATAATATATAAAGGAATAGTTTATAAAAATGTGATTTTTAGTTTTGGAAGATAGAGTTTGAAAATATAGAGACAGACTTTTATAAATTAGATTATTTCCTGTTAATGTCAGAGTTTATCGGTTAAATATTTTCACACAGACACACATACATAATCTACTGTTATATTTGTCGGAATAGGTTGCAAGATGTTTGTTTACAATACATTTAATTTTTTGCATTTTTTTTACAGATTGCACATATAAAATCGAATACAAATTTGTTTATTTTTATAGAAACATCTCCATTATTATTGTCTCTGAAGTGTTTTTTATATATTTTTTATTACAATGAATTTACTGCAAAGTGTTTGTTTACAGTACATTGAATTTTTATTACAATGCATTCAAAAAGGGGACATACTTTCGGTTGTTTGTTTTTGTTTTACAGCATATCAACCCTTTTCAGGTTAGTTAATGCTGAATCTAGTGATTTTGAAGAAAGATTTTTTTAATAGAATATATTTGTTTTTAAGTCGGATTCTATTTAACTCATAGTTGGAACCCTAACAGGTACTACCACTCCGGGTCAGAGTAGACCTGGGAGCAATGGCAATTAAAAGGTGGCTCGACACTTCCCAAGGCCTGCAAGCTGGGGCCTCACCATCGGATATAGTTTAAGGTCATATACTTTTGGATTGCACCAAACAATTTTATGCAGTGTGTTCAAAAAAAATCACTGAAGGCTTTTCAACTTTTGAAAGATTCTTTATTTTTGATATTTTTCTGTAATTTCGACACAATCTAAGAAATTTTTAAAAAATACATAATTCAAACAATTTTTATTTATAAAAAAATAAAATTCAAACAATTTTTATTTATAAAAAATAAAATTCAAACAATTTTTATTTAAAAAAATAAAATTCAAACAATTTTTATTTATAAAAAAAAAGATTCAAACAATTTTTATTTATAAAAAAAATAAAATTCAAACAAATTTATTGATAAAAAAATTAAATTCTTACAATTTTTATTTATAAAAAAATAAAATTCTAACAATTTTTATTTATAAAAAATAAAATTCATGCAATTTTCATTTATAAAAAAATAAAATCCAAACAATTTTTGTTCATAAAAAAATATAATTCAAACAATTTTTATTTATAAAAAATAAAATTCAAACACTTTTTATTTATAAAAAAATAAAATTCAAACAATTTTCATTTAAAAAAAAATTTAATTCAAACCATTTTTATTCATAAAAAATAAAATTCAAACAATTTTTATTAACTAATAAAATAAAATTCAAACAATTTTTATTTATAAAAAAAATAAAATTCAAACAATTTTTATTTATTAAAAAAATAAAATTCAAACAATTTTTATTTATAAAAAATAAAATTCAAATAATTTTTATTTATAAAAAAATTTAATTCGAACAATTTTCATTTATAAAAAAATAAAGTTTAAACAATTTTCATTTATGAAAAAATAAGATTCAAACAATTTTTATTTATAAAAAAATAAAATTCAAACAAGTTTCATTTATAAAAAAAAAATAAAATTCCAGCAAATTTTAATTTATAAAAAAATAAAATTCAAACAATTTTTATTCATAAAAATATAAAATTCAAACAATTTTTATTTATAAAAAAAATAAAATTCAAACGATTTTTATTTATAAAAAATAAAATTCAAACAATTTTCATTTAAAAAAAAATAAAATTCAAACAATTTTCATTTATAAAAAATAAAATTCAAACCATTTTTATTTATAAAAAAATAAAATTCAAACCATTTTTATTTATAAAAAATAAAAATCAAACAATTTTTATTCATAAAAAAATAACATTCAAACAATTTTTATTTATAAAAAAATAACATTCAAACAATTTTTATTCATAAAAGAAATACAATTCAAACGATTTTTATTTATAAAAAAATAAAATTCAAACGATTTTTATTTATAAAAAAATAAAATTCAAACAATTTTTATTTATAAAAAAAATAAAATTCAAACAATTTTTATTTATAAAAAATAAAATTCAAACAAATTTTATTTATAAAAAAATAAAATTCAAACAATTTTCATTTATAAAAAAAATAAAAGTCAAACAGTTTTTATTTATAAAAAAATAAAATTCAAACCATTTTTATTCATAAAAAATAAAATTCAAACCATTTTTATTCATAAAAAATAAAATTCAAACAATTTTTATTTATAAAAAAAATAAAATTCAAACAATTTTTATTTATAAAGAAATAAAATTCAAACCATTTTTATTTATAAAAAAATAAAATTCAAACAATTTTTATTTATAAAAAAAATAAAATTCAAACAATTTTTATTTATAAAGAAATAAGATTCAAACAATTTTTATTGATAAAAAATAAAATTTTAACAATTTTTATTTATAAAAAAATACAATTCAAACAATTTGTATTCATAAAAAATAAAATTCAAACAATTTTCATTTATAAAAAATAAAATTCAAACAATTTTTATTCATAAAATATAAAATTCAAACAATTTGTATTTATAAAAAAATAAAATTCAAACAATTTTTATTTATAAAAAATAAAATTCAAACAATATTTATTTATAAAAAATTAAATTCAAACAATTTTTATTTATAAAAGAAATAAAATTCAAACAATTTTTATTCATAAAAAAAAATAAAATTTAAACAATTTTTATTTATAAAAAAAATAAAATTCAAACAATATTTATTCATAAAAAAATAAAATTCAAACAAGTTTGTTAACATAGACCCTTTCTTTATTATATCCTCACAAGAAAAAGTCGGGGTTAGTCGAGTCTGGAGTTGAGTGGTGGCCATTTGACATTGCCATAGTGAGAGATACTGTTGTCGCTAAAGCATTGTCTGATTTTGGTTAAACAATTTCACGACTTGCATACGTTGTTCAATGCTTTACTTATCATTAAATAATTTCTAAAATTTTTATCTGTAAAATATCTGAAATAGAGAAAAAAAATCATTAATGTTTAAATGACAAAGATTTTCAACCCTTCAAGGACTGTTTTGACACTGTGTATTTGTTGATATATGTGTTTCTTTTTAAGATGTTGTGTATTTGTTGATGTGTTTCTTTTTAAGATTTTGTGTATTTGTTGATATATGTGTTTCTTTTTAAGATGTTGTGTATTTGTTGATATATGTGTTTCTTTTTAAGATGTTGTGTATTTGTTGATATATGTGTTTCTTTTTAAGATGTTGTGTATTTTTTTCATAACTTTCGTTATCAAGGTATATACTGCTATTGAAACTTAAGAGACTACTGCGATAGAAGCCAGATTTATAGAGGGACTGAATGATGAATTGGACTGAAATACTAAAATTGTTTCTTTTCTTGAATTGGAATTGGAATTCACTCCTAGATCCCTGCTTCCCTGACTGTACTGATATGCAGAAGTTCAAATGTAATATGAACTGATATATCCGCTACCCAACTCCCTACATATTATCTCTGCAAATCTGATCCCATAGAGTAACCTTTAATGACAAAGATGTTTGTTTACAATACATTTAAATTTTTTAATGTTTTTTTTAGTTCTGATTTTGACAATCTGATATTAAAAACATTTGATCTAAAATAGTTTTACAAGATGTTTGTTTACAATACATTTAATTTTTTTGCGTGTTATTTTTACAGTTTGTTAAGAATAAACATGGAAATGCTGAATAAAGATGAACCAAAAAAGTCAAATATGTTTACTTAAAACAAACAACAAGTTTATATTTGTCGGAATAGGCTGCAAGATATTTGTTTACAATACATTTAATTTTTTGCATTTTTTTTACAGTTTGCACATACATAATCTACTGTTTTATTCTTATAGAAAGATGTCCATTAGGATTGTCTCTGAAGCGTTTCTATATATTTTTAATCATGATGAAGTTTATATTTGTCAGATGATGAATTATTTTTTTAATCATGATGAAGTTTATATTTGTCAGATGATGAATTTTCCTGCAAAATGTTTGTTTACAGTACATTTAATTTTTTATGTTTTTTACAGTTTTTAAGAACAACCATGGAAACACCAAATAAAAAGGATGCAAAACAACGCAGCGGAGAGAAATCTCGATGTCAAGTATGCGGGAATACATTTTACGATGCATATGAACTAAAAGTCCACATCCGAACACATACTGGAGAGAAACCATATTCATGTAGCATATGCCAAAAATCATTTTCAGTGAACAGCAACTTAAAGCGACACATTCGGACTCACATCGGTGAAAAACGTTTTGTTTGTAAAATCTGTGGGACGGCTTTTGCAGAGAATCATCATTTAAGCCGACATATACAAACACACACTGGTGACAAACCTTGTTCATGTAAAATATGTGGGTCAGCATTTTCAGTGAAGCGAGATTTGCAGAATCACTTGCGGACTCACACTGGAGAAAAACCTTATAGTTGTGACGTGTGCGGTTGTGCTTTTGCGCAAATTTTGGGTTTGCAACGGCACAATCGCAAACACACTGGAGAAACACCTTATTCTTGTAAAAGTTGCCCAAGTGCGTTTTCAATAAAGAGCGCCTTAAACACGCACGTGAAGAAAATGCATGTGGAAGAAAATACTTGTTTTTGCCAAATATGTGGAAAGGCCTTTTCCGAGAAGCATCATTTAAAAAGACATCTACAGACTCATACTGGAGAGAAAGTTTGTTCATGTAACATTTGTGGAAATGCATTTTCCGATAATTCTTATTTGAAAACGCACATGCGTGTGCACAGTGGAGAGAAACCTTTTTCTTGTGAAATTTGTGGATCTTCGTTCACGGTGAAAAGTAGCTTGAAAGCACACGTCAAACGAATACACAAATGAGAAATGGTGGTCATCCACTTGAATTTCATATATATATATATATATATATATATATTTCCCTAAAACTTCTGGCCTTGATGGAGGGGAGACTACAACTTGCTGTTATGGTTTCAAATAACAGAAAAGGGAGACTTGATTCCAAATATTTCTGATATCTCCTCTCTTTTGGAAATACGATATGATTATGAATATCCCTAGTATCAAATAATTCTTATACACTGTGAAATTTACTTTATGTATGAAACCCAAAGAGGGGAAATATAACATATGAGAAATAGTTAGAATCAAGTCTATCTTTTGCTGTTATTTCAGATCATTTGAAACCATAGCAGCAAGTTTTAGTCTCCCCCTCCACCAAGAGAGGTTTTGAGGAAATATATTGTTATGTCGCTGGTTCGAGTTTAAATGTGCAGCAGTAATTTTAATGTCAGCACCTGGACTTAGGGAGGGTTGCTATCTGCTCCCGGCTTAAAGAAGGGTACGGGGATGTACTCCCAGAGACAGCTATGCGGCTGATCCCCAATTCAGCTGAGTGTGAGCGAATGTCATCGCCTATTGATTTTTCCAAGTTTTGTCAGAACAACGAAAAGCGAGCATGCAAACAGGTGGTAAAAAAAAATTCAACATGAAATAATGAGGAGGTCGGAGACAGAAATATTGTTTATATATATATATTTTTATCTGGGCTTTATCTATCCCTTTTTTTTATAAAAAAAGTAAACAAACAAACAAAACATAGTCCAGGATGACAATAACGTAAAAATCTCTTCAATGAGGAAAAATGATGGAGGGAAATTCACAAACCTTCATGGTAAACCCATAGTTGACTGGATAGCGTTTTTTTTCTTTCTTTTTAAGGCATCATTCTTTTTTTCTTTGTATTTCCGCCGCTCATTCTACGAGTCAAGCAAAACAAAACAAAACATCTTTCCTCTTCAAAGCGCCGACACAGACTCCCCTTGCTTTTCTTTTTTTCCCCTTTTTCGCACCTCTCAGAAACTGCTGCTGTGTTTCTCATATGTTATACCTCCCCTCTTTTGAAATAGGGTACGATTATGAATATCTCCGGTAAAAAATAATCCTTATACACTGTGAAATTTACTTTATGTATGAAAACCAAAACAGCAAGTTTTAGTCTCCCCTCCATCCAGGTCAGAGGTTTGGGAGAAATATCAGATATTTTGTAATTCATATGCAAAATTAGGAAAACAAATGACTATGATTAAAACATTTTATGGCTGTAAAAAGTGCCAAAAATCAGCTCTGGATGATGGATGATCCCGCAATGTGTGACTTTAAGGGCAAATGTCACATAGTCGACTACAAATTGAATTTCCTTCTTTTTCTGTTTCTGAAATAGAACCGCATCACACTTTGCACATGAAAAATTTTCAAATATTTTGTACGGGTGTTTTTTTTTTCTTAATCTCATTCATCTAGAGGAACTCTCAAAATAAAGACGAAACGTTGATGATGATGAGCTCGGTTTGTTCCTTTTTATTTCTCTATTTTATTGAAATACTATTCCCATTATTCTCATCATATATATATGTGTTATATATATATATATATATATATATATATATATATATATATATATATACATATCCAAGAAATATATATATATATATATCCAAGAAATATATATATAATATATATATATATATATATATATATATATATAAGAGTGTTTATACAAATGCATGTATATGTATATTTTTGTCAATATTATTATAAAATAATAAAAAATAAAAAGTTAAACCATACATTTGCAGTGAAAAGTAGTTTGAAAGCACATGTCAAGTAAATACACCAATGAGAAATGGCTGCCATCTATAATTCCCCCCCCAATTATCTGGCCTTGATGGAGGGGAGAGTAAAACTAAAATATACAATGAATAAATATTACCAAAGCTAACTTATTGTTCTACATACCTCGACATGTTTATTAGTGTTTTAACTTATTTTAAAGTGTTTTTTACTTTTTAAAAAATGTAGTATAAAGCTTGTCTAGTTAGTACAAAAATTAAAATGGTGGTCTATTTTGAGCTGTAGTTGAGCTTCTATAATCACTTAAAACTCGAAAATTAGACAAAATAGTACCGGAACCATCGAATAAAAATCACTACCTAAAGGTAGTGTAAAAACCATGTTAGAAAAAAAGAATAAGTAAAATAAGTAAAAGAACAACAATACAATGAAAAACTTGAAAAACATCTGGCTTTGATGGAGGGGAGACTAAAACTTGTTACTATGGTTTCAAATGATCTGAAATAACAGCTAGTGGAGACTTGATTCCAAATATTTCTCATCTTATATCTCCTCTCTTTTGGAAATAGGGTACGATTATGAATATCAAATAATCCTTATACACTGTGAAATTTATTTTATGTATTAAAGCCAAAGAGAGGAGATATAACATATGAGAAATATTTGGAATAAAGTCTCCCCTTGCTGTTAATTCAGGTCATTTGAAACCATAGAAGCAAGTTTTAGTTTTCCCTCTATCAAGGCCAGAGGTTTTGGGGGAAATGTGTATATATAAAAATATATACATACATACATATATGTGAATATATATATATATATATATATATATATATATATCCCTAAAACCTTTGGCCTTCATGGAGGGGAGGCTAGAACTTGCTGCTATGTTATCAAATGATTTGAAATAACAACAAGGGGAGACTTCTTTTGGAATAGGGTACGATTACAGATATCTCCAGTATCAAATAATCTTTATACACTGTGAAATTTACTTTTTGAATGAAAACCAAAGAGAGGAGATATAACAGATTTCAGATCATTGGAAACGATAGCAACAAGTTTTAGTCTCTCCGCAATCAAGGCCAGAGGTTTTGGCTAAATATCAGATATTTTGTAATTCATATGCAAAATTAGGAAAACAAATGATTATGATTGAAACATTTCATGGTTGTAAAAAAAGTGCCAAAAATCAGCTCTGGATGATTGATGATCCCCCAATGTGTGACCTTAAGGGCAAATGTCACATTTAGCCGACTTCAAATGATGATCCTAATGTGCAAATGTCACAAAATTCAAAACAAAATTACGGACAAATGTCGTTCATTTGCGGTGATTGTTTCCCCACTCTTTATCTGTGCCAAAACCAAAACGTGGATTCCATGAACAAAGCTTCTTTCTTAGAAGTGCACGCCTGTGGAATTCTGTTCCGTTTGCCTGTTTCCCACCTGACTACAACCTGGATGTCTTCAAGTCCAACATAAACAAATTCCTGATGAACCGCCCCCTTAAGTAAGACACTTTATCAAATCTCAACATTAACGTACTGTACACGCAATAACCCTTATCCCCGAGTGGCTTACAGGCCTTGATAAGTGGTGCCCACCTTGTAATAAGATAACACTACAGTTTTATTTTAAAACTTTTATTGAAAAAATCAATTCAGGTAACTTGATTATGAGTAGAGTTGACATCTATTCAATGTCCATCTCTTTAATCGCCGCCTCGATACGGGTCTGGAACTGGGAGCATGCCTTTTCCACAAGCACCGGCTGGAGTTCAGTGACTACTTGGCGAATGGCGGCGATCAGGTTTATTTTGGTGTTATGGGAGGTCATGTTGGTGATGTTCTTGACATATAACCAAACGAAGTAGTCCAGCAGGTTCAAGTCGGGGGCAGGAGGGGGGAGCTAGTGAGAGAAGCATGCAAAGTTGTAGCACTCCTTTTGAAGCGTGGGTTTCTTTTGGACTTGTGGGTCATCGCTGAGTCCTGCTGCCACACCCAGGATCTGTCGTCGTCACTTGATTGCAGCAGGGAATCACGACATCCAGATACATTTTGGTTTTGACTTTCAAGCTGACTTCAAAGATTTGACGTGACATGATATGACCCTCACTTGAAACCAGTCAAGACTAGCTTAAGTAAGCATTATTCTGATAACAAATCTACGTACGTATTTACAATCGTTAGCATCCATTAACTAATATGATGACTTTTAAAATGTAAAAACAAAGGGCCGCAACTCCGCGCCTTACAACAAGAGTAGGTTACCAGAGAATTCCACTAATTCACTAGCAGTGTCAGAAATCGCTATTAAAAATGTGTGATAAAAACTTGAATATTTAGACTCACTATCTTTTGAAGCTTATAACTACTTGAAAAATGTAATTTAAACCCTAATTTTTTTTCAATAAAAGGAGCAAAATCCAAATTTTAAAATAATAACAGGTTTAATAGCAAAATATGCAATATTTTTTTTTAAATCGGTTTTCTTTAAAAAAGCTTTCCAGAAAATCTACGAATTTTAACTTATTTCGAATATAATAAATATATATAAATTTAAAAAAATCACTTACCTATAAAAAATACTAATCAATGGGTACTTCCATTCTTCATTGTTAAGAATTTATCCATATTTATATTTCATATACCATGTACTTTTTGAATAAAATAATTTTTTAAGCAAGGATTAAAAAATACTGTGATATCAGATGGTCACAACTAGACAAACGTTTCCCTTTCTTCCAGTTGAGAACTTTGGTGGCCGAAAAGCGCCAGAATTAATCTCTCCCTTTCTATTTCTGACATGTGTTCGCTGTCAACAAAAGTTAGTTAAGTATCGGTCACCGTGTTTGAAAAATGACTACATTCACTATATATTATAAGTTTACAAACCTTTCAACGAATTTTCCATTTTTTTATTCTCTTAAACAAATACATGAGTTTTTGATTTAAAATATTTTATTTCTTCTTTATGGAATGATTTTTTTTTTTTAATATCTAAAAGAAAACAACATTGAATGAAACAGAAAAAATTATAGTAAGTGCTCTGACAATATTTTAAAAATGTGAGGTTCCACTTAAAAAAAAAATCAACGTTGTTTTAAAAATAAAAGATTTTAAACTTTTAACTTTACAGATAAATTTGCACAAAACTATTCTTTTTGTTGTTTTAAATTAGATTATTTTATTTATTGATCTTTTATCCTCAATTTGTGATATATAAATTTGAGGTGTGAAAATTAATTATTTTCATTTTAATAGACATTTTAAAGTGAGTGGGGGCGAATTTAAGAAGAAACGTTTGTCTAAAATACTATATTCAGTTTATTGGAAAGAGCATAAAATTTCACATTAAACCTAAAGATATCTGAAAAATTGAACCAATAGAAAAATTTTGATAGATTTTTAAATTGAAAAATCTTTTTAAAATTTAACTCATAAAATTCAATTCATTTCATTACGTACAAAAAATGGCTGCATAAGCATGTAGGCATTTTGTAAACACTGTTTTTTTTTAAATAAAAATTAATATTTCTATTATTTTTTTTTTAAACTTTAATAGTTTATTTTGGAAGTATATTCCATAAAGAAATTAAACAAACAACTTTAAAAAGAGAAATTACGAACTTTGTATATTTTATTCGCAGTTTTGTGTTAAGAGTGTCAAAATTTCCAAAATAAATTCTGACGCACCTATTAATTCACCACATTCTCTGCTGCCCGGGAAAGTCTAGGTCTGTTAGCTTCCAAGAAACCAGATTACTTGTTCAAACTGAAAATAGAGAAATAGTTGTTATCCCATAGTCTTCTGAAGGGGTTCTCAAGTTATTTTCCCAAAGTGGAGGTTCGGGCAGAACATTTTATGACATGGTTCTCAGGGTCAGCTGAGTTTTCAGCAACAACATTTTCTGAATCAAATTTATCAAATTATTGTTCAAAATATATTGTCTATTTCAATACAAACATCGTTTCTGAAACGATCGTACAATCTATTGATTTTGTTTGTTTTCCTTTAGAAACTGATTTTTAATTCAAACTTATGAATCGTTTCACTCAATCCACATATACATACACACACACACACACACACACACATATATATATATATATATCAAACATATACAAATACATATGCATATAACACATGCATATACGCACTGAATATGTGGGTGTTCAAATTTTAAAAACACACATAAAGTGAATAAGAAATGACATCAAATTGTATGACCAAAAAATTGACAAATAAATCTCGATATCAGCTGATGATATAATGAATAGATTGCTCTATAATGTAGCCGCGTTCAGTCTCAATCACTGCTTTGATACAGGTTCAGAACTGGTCAAATGCCTTTTCTACAAGCACCGGCAGGAGCTCGGTAAATACTCAGTGGATGATGGCGATCAGGCTGGCTTTGGTGTTGTGGGAGGTCGTGTTGGTGATGTTCTCAACATATAACCAAACGAAGTAGTCCAGCAGTCCAGCACATTGACATAAAAAAATTAATTGCAGCTTTTTTTTTAAATGTTTTGATTTAATAAAAAGTATCGTCGAATAAAGCGTCCTAAATTATGAGATGAAAAAATGAACGAATCTCTTAATAAACGAGAGTTATCTTCCTCTGCACAGTGAAAAATTGTAAAACAGTGACAAATTGTAAAACAGCACTAAAATTTTACAAAAAATAATTGTTTTTCTTATTAATTTTGTTCAGTTTTGCTTGACCGAAAAATTCTATTCTTAGACAAGTTTGAAAGTTTAACTATGAACTGCTTTGTTGACCTGAATTGTCCGGATTACATTTTAAGACACGTTTGGTAAATGTGGTGTACTTTGCTGACCTGTATCATCTATTGCTTTATGCCATGTTTGATGGTCTAACTGTTGATTGCTTTGCTGACCTGTATGCTCTGGTGCACTTATCATTCTTAGACACGTTTCATGGTCTAACTTTGGACTGCTTTGCTGATTCATATCCTCTGGTGTACTTATGCCATGTTTGATGGTCTAACTTGTGACTGCTTTGCTGACCTGTATTCTTTGGTGTACTTACTTATGCCATGTTTGATGGTCTAACTGTCGACTGCTTTGCTTGCCTACACCCTGATAGTTTAGTTAGACAACAAAAAGAAGTCTCATTTTAATAAACAACTTTATTTGTCATCTTCGTTAGTGCCATGTACAAAAGAGAAACTGGTTAATAGGTTGAAGTGTTCTTGTGTAAAGATGGAATTAATATCATGCCGACTGGTTGAAGGAGAGAATAGTTCAGTTCCGTTTACACGTGTGTATAGGTAGATTAGAATCATCAGCAAAGGACACCAAAGCAGTTAATAGTTCAAAACCATTGGACATGGCTTAGAATTGGAAGTACAATAATTGATAGCTAAAGGAATTTTAGACACATTTTATGGTCTAACTTTAGACTGCTTTGCTGACCCGCATCCTATGGTGTAATTATATATATATATATTTTTTTTGGGGGGGGGGTCACCCTGTATATATATATATATATATATATATATATATATATATATATATATATATACAGGGTGACCCCCCCCCAAAAAAAAACAGGACATTCAATTGTTTTTCTGAGCATTTTACAGTTAACGGAGAAAAAAAGGCCAAAGACCCGAGTGTTTTCATGTGATGTTTTGAATATAATAAACTAGTTATGACCAAAGTTTCATTTCATTCGGACAAAATACTAAGAAACGGGGCCTAATTAGAGTTGGGGCCCGTTTTTTCGGGTCACCCTGTATATATATGCGCACCTGTGTATATATAAGAGTGGTATATATATATATATATATATATATATATATATATATATATATATATATATATATATATATATATATATATATATATATATATTATCAAACATATACAAGCACACATACATATACAGACACACACGCGTATACGCACTGAATATGTGGGTGTTCAAAGTTTAAAAACACATGAAGTGAATAAGAAATGGCATCAAATTGTATGACCAAAAAATTGAAAATAAATCTCGATATCAGCTGATGATATAATGAATAGATTGCTCTATAATGATTCGATGTGTATACTGTAGTTCTTTAGTTTTTAACCGTGTCATCTATTTAATCTGTTAAATAGAGTTTCAAGTTTTTGACGAATGTATATAAGACAATTAGTTGTTTCACAAAAAAAAAAAAAAACTTGACGTAAGTTTATAATAAGGAATGGCAATCTATTTTCTGTTCAATTATTTCTCAATATGCTATGGAGAGAGAGAGAGAGAGAGAGAGAGAGAGAGAGGACAGAGAAAGAGAGAGAGAGAGGCGTGATGGAGTGCTTTGCACAGCAAGCAACAGTTCCGGCGTTGCCCAGAATACTATTAAAAACATGTAAGCCCCTTCACCCTCAATCACCGCTATCAACAGGTTTAGAACTGGTCAAATGCCTTTCCCATAAGCGGCGGCAGAAGCTAGTTGAATACACGGTGGATGGTGACGATCAGTCTGGCTTTGGTGTTGTGGGAAGTCATGTTGGTGATGTTCTCAACATATAACAAAACGAAATAGTCAAGCACATTTACATAAAAAGAATTCATTGAAGTTTTTTTTTAATGTTTTGATTTAACAAAAAGTATTTTGCGGTGAGATGAAAAAATCAACAAATCTCTTAGTAAATGAGAGTTGTCTTCCTCTGCAAAATGTTTGATGGTCTAACTGTGGACTGATTTATTAACCTGTATCCTCATGCCAACTTACTATCCTTTCACTATGTTTAATGGTCTAACTGTGGACTGATTTATTAACCTTTGTCCTCATGACAACTAACTATCCTTTCACTATGTCTGATGGTCTAACTATGGACTGCTTTATTAACCTGTATCCTCATGATAACTTACTATACTTTGACTATGTTTGATGGTCTAACTGTGGACTGATTTATTAACCTTTGTCCTCATGACAACTAACTATCCTTTCACTATGTCTGATGGTATAACTGTGGACTGATTTATTAACCTGTATCCTCATGACAACTTACTATGCTTTGACTATGTTTGATGGTCTAACTGTGAACTGATTTATTAACCTGTGTCCTCATGATAACTTACTATCCTTTGACTATGTAAGATGGTCTAACTGTGGACTGATTTATTAACCTGTATCCTCATGATAACTTACTATCCTTTAACTATGTCAGATGGTCTAACTGTGGACTGATTTATTAACCTGTATCCTCATGACAACTTACTATGCTTTGACTATGTTTGATGGTCTAACTGTGAACTGATTTATAAACCTGTATCCTCATGATAACTTACTATCCTTTGACTATGTCAGATGTTCTAACTGTGGACTGATTTATTAACCTGTATCCTCATGATAACTTACTATGCTTTGACTATGTTTTATGGTCTAACTGTGGACTGATTTATTAACCTGTATCCTCATGATAACTTACTATCCTTTTACTATGTCTGATGGTCTAACTGTGGACTGATTTATTAACCTGTATCATTATGATAACTTACTATCCTTTGACTATGTCTGATGGTCTAACTGTGGACTGATTTATTAACCTGTATCCTCATGATAACTTACTATACTTTGACTATGATTGATGGTCTAACTGTGGACTGATTTATTAACCTGTATCCTCATGATAACTTACTATCCTTTTACTATGTCTGATGGTCTAACTGTGGACTAATTTATTAACCTGTATCCTCATGATAACTTACTATCCTTTGACTATGTTTGATGGTCTAACTGTGGACTGATTTATTAACCTTTGTCCTCATGACAACTAACTATCCTTTCACTATGTCTGATGGTATAACTGTGGACTGATTTATTAACCTTTGTCCTCATGACAACTTACTATCCTTTTACTATGTCTGATGGTCTAACTGTGGACTGATTTATTAACCTGTATCCTCATCATAACTTACTATCCTTTGACTATGTCAGATGGTCTAACTGTGGACTGATTTATTAACCTGTATCCTCATGATAACTTACTATGCTTTGACTATGTTTGATGGTCTAACTGTGGACTGATTTATTAACCTGTATCCTCATGACAACTTACTATCATTTTACAATGTCTGATAGTCTAACTGTGGACTGATCTATTAACCTGTATCCTCCTGACAACTTACTATCCTTTTACTATGTCTGATGGTCTAACTGTGGACTGATTTATTAACCTGTATCCTCATGATAACTTACTATCCTTTTACTATGTCTGATGGTCTAACTGTGGACTGATTTATTAACCTGTATCCTCATGATAACTTACTATCCTTTGACTATGTTAGATGGTCTAACTGTGGACTGATTTATTAACCTGTATCCTCATGACAACTTACTATCCTTTTACTATGTCTGATGGTCTAACTGTGGACTGATTTATTAACCTGTATCCTCATGACAACTTACTATCCTTTTACTATGTCTGATGGTCTAACTGTGGACTGATTTATTAACCTGTATCCTCATGATAACTTACTATCCTTTTACTATGTCTGATGGTCTAACTGTGGACTGATTTATTAACCTGTATCCTCATGATAACTTACTATCCTTTTACTATGTCTGATGGTCTAACTGTGGACTGATTTATTAACCTGTATCCTCATGATAACTTACTATCCTTTTACTATGTCTGATGGTCTAACTGTGGACTGATTTATTAACCTGTATCCTCATGATAACTTACTATGCTTTGACTATGTTTGATGGTCTAACTGTGGACTGATTTATAAACCTGTATCCTCATGACAACTTACTATCCTTTTACTATGTCTGATGGTCTAACTGTGGACTGATTTATTAACCTGTATCCTCATGATAACTTACTATCCTTTGACTATCCCTGATGGTCTAACTGTGGACTGATTTATTAACCTGTATCCTAATGATAACTTACTATGCTTTGACTATGTCAGATGGTCTAACTGTGGACTGATTTATTAACCTGTATCCTCATGATAACTTACTATGCTTTGACTATGTTTGATGGTTTAACTGTGGACTGATTTATTAACCTGTATCCTCATGATAACTTACTATCCTTTGACTATGTCAGATGGTCTAACTGTGGACTGATTTATTAACCTGTATCCTCATGATAACTTACTATGCTTAGACTATGTTTGATGGTCTTACTGTGGACTGATTTATTAACCTGTATCCTCATGATAACTTACTATGCTTTTACTATGTCTGATGGTCTAACTGTGGACTTATTTATTAACCTGTATCCTCATGACAACTTACTATCCTTTTACTATGTCTGATGGTCTACCTGTGGACTGATTTATTAACCTGTATCCTCATGATAACTTACTATCCTTTGACTATGTCAGATGGTCTAACTGTGGACTGATTTATTAACCTGTATCCTCGGTATAACTTACTATGCTTTGACTATGTCTGATGGTCTAACTGTGGACTGATTCATTAACCTGTATCCTCATGATTACTTACTATCCTTTGACTATGTCAGATGGTCTAACTGTGAACTGATTTATTAACCTGTATCCTCATGATAACTTACTATACTTTGACTATGTTTGATGGTCTAACTATGGACTGATTTATTAACCTGTATCCTCATGATAATTTATTATCCTTTTACTATGTCTGATGGTCTAACTGTGGACTGATTTATTAACCTGTATCCTCATGATAACTTACTATCCTTTGACTATGTCAGATGGTCTAACTGTGGACTGATTTATTAACCTTTGTCCTCATGACAACTTACTATCGTTTTACTATGTCTGATGGTCTAACTGTGGACTGATTTATTAACCTGTATCCTCATGAGAACTTACTATCCTTTGACTATGTCTGATGGTCTAACTGTGGACTGATTTATTAACCTGTATCCTCATGACAACTTACTATCCTTTTACTATGTCTGATGGTCTAACTGTTGACTGATTTATTAACCTGTATCCTCATGATAACTTACTATCCTTTGACTAAGCCTGATGGTCTAACTGTGGACTGATTTATTAACCTGTATCCTCATGATAACTTACTATCCTTTGACTATGTCAGATGGTCTAACTGTGGACTGATTTATTAACCTGTATCCTCGTTATAACTTACTATGCTTTGACTATGTTTGATGGTCTAACTGTGGACTGATTTATTAACCTGTATCCTAATGATAACTTACTATGCTTTGACTATGCCTGATGGTCTAACTGTGGACTGATTTATTAACCTGTATCCTCATGATAACTTACTATGCTTAGACTATGTCTGATGGTCTAACTGTGGACTGATTCATTAACCTGTATCCTCATGATAACTTACTATGCTTTGACTATGTCAGATGGTCTAACTGTGGACTGATTTATTAACCTGTATCCTCATGATAACTTACTATCCTTTTACTGTGTCTGATGGTCTAACTGTGGACTGATTTATTAACCTGTATCCTCATGATAACTTACTATCCTTTGACTATGTCAGATGGTCTAACTGTGGACTGATTTATTAACCTTTGTCCTCATTAAAACTTACTATCCTTTTACTATGTCTGATGGTCTAACTGTGGACTGATTTATTAACCTGTATCCTCATGATAACTAACTATCCTTTGACTATGTTCGATGGTCAACTGTGGACTGATTTATAACCCTGTATCCTCGGTATAACTTACTATGCTTTGACTATGTTTGATGGTCTAACTGTGGACTGATTTATTAACCTGTATCCTCATGACAACTTACTATCCTTTTACTATGTCTGATGGTCTAACTGTGGACTGATTTATTAACCTGTATCCTCATGACAACTTACTATCCTTTTACTATGTCTGATGGTCTAACTGTGGACTGATTTATTACCCTGTATCCTCATGATAACTTACTATCCTTTGACTATGTCAGATGGTCTAACTGTGGACTGATTTATTAACCTGTATCCTCGTGATAACTTACTATGCTTTGACTATGTTTGATGGTCTAACTGTGGACTGATTTATTAACCTGTATCCTCATGATAACTTCCTATGCTTTGACTATGCCTGATGGTCTAACTGTGGACTGATTTATTAACCTGTATCCTCATGATAACTTACTAACCTTTGACTATGTCTGATGGTCTAACTGTGGACTGATTTATTAACCTGTATCCTCATGATAACTTACTATGCTTTGACTATGTTTGATGGTCTAACTGTGGACTGATTTATTAACCTGTATCCTCATGATAACTTACTATGCTTTGACTATGTCTGATGGTCTAACTGTGGACTGATTTATTAACCTGTATCCTCATGATAACTTTGACTAAGTTTGATGGTCTAACTGTGGACTGATTTATTAACCTGTATCCTCATGATAACTTACTATGCTTTGACTATGTCAGATGGTCTTACTGTGGACTGATTTATTAACCTGTATCGTCATGATAACTTACTATCCTGTGACTATGTCAGATGGTCTAACTGTGGACTGATTTATTAACCTGTATCGTCATGATAACTTACTATGCTTTGACTATGTTTGATGGTCTTACTGTGGACTGATTTATTAACCTGTATCCTCGTGATAACTTACTATGCTTTGACTATGTTTGATGGTCTAACTGTGGACTGATTTATTAACCTTTGTCCACAGGACAACTTACTATCCTTTTACTATGTCTGATGGTCTAACTGTGGACTGATTTATTAACCTGTATCCTCATGACCACTTACTATCCTTTTACTATGTCTGATGGTCTAACTGTGGACTGATTTATTAACCTGTATCCTCATGATAACTTAGTATCCTTAGACTATGTCAGATGGTCTTACTGTGGACTGATTGATTAACCTGTATCCTACTGATAACTTACTATGCTTTGACTATGTTTGATGGTCTAACTGTGGACTGATTTATTAACCTGTATCCTCATGATAACTTACTATGCTTTGACTATGTCTGATGGTCTAACTGTGGACTAATTTTTTAACCTGTATCCTCATGATAACTTACTATGCTTTGACTATGTTTGATGGTCTAACTGTGGACTGATTTATTAACCTGTATCCTCATGATAACTTACTATGCTTTAGCTATTTCTGATGGTCTAACTGTGGACTGATTTATTAACCTGTATCATCATGATAACTTTGACTAAGTCAGATGGTCTAACTGTGGACTGATTTATTAACCTGTATCCTCATGATAACTTACTATGCTTTGACTATGTCAGATGGTCTAACTGTGGACTGATTTATTAACCTGTATCCTCATGATAACTTACTATGCTTTGACTATGTCAGATGGTCTAACTGTGGACTGATTTATTTACCTGTATCCTCGTGATAACTTACTATGCTTTGACTATGTTTGATGGTCTAACTGTGGACTGATTTATTAACCTTTGTCCTCATGACAACTTACTATCCTTTTACTATGTCTGATGGTCTAACTGTGGACTGATTTATTAACCTGTATCCTCATGATAACTTACTATGCTTTGACTATGTCAGATGGTCTAACTGTGGACTGATTTATTAACCTGTATCCTCATGATAACTTACTATGCTTTGACTATGTCTGATGGTCTAACTGTGGACTGATTTATTAACCTGTATCCTCATGACAACTTACTATCCTTTTACTATGTCTGATGGTCTAACTGTGGACTGATTTATTAACCTGTATCCTCATGACAACTTACTATCATTTTACTATGTCTGATGGTCTAACTGTGGACTGATTTATTAACCTGTATCCTCATGATAACTTACTATCCTTTGACTATGTCAGATGGTCTAACTGTGGACTGATTGATTAACCTGTATCCTCGTGATAACTTACTATGCTTTGACTATGTTTGATGGTCTAATTGTGGACTGATTTATTAACCTGTATCCTCAAAATAACTTACAATCCTTTTACTATGTCTGATGGTCTAACTGTGGACTGATTTATTAACCTGTATCCTCATGATAACTTACTATCCTTTGACTATGTCAGATGGTCTAACTGTGGACTGATTTATTAACCTGTATCCTCGTGATAACTTACTATGCTTTGACTATGTCTGATGGTCTAACTGTGGACTGATTCATTAACCTGTATCCTCATGATTACTTACTATCCTTTTACTATGTCTGATGGTCTAACTGTGGACTGATTTATTAACCTGTATCCTCATGATAACTTACTATACTTTGACTATGTTTGATGGTCTAACTGTGGACTGATTTATTAACCTGTATCCTCATGATAATTTATTATCCTTTTACTATGTCTGATGGTCTAACTGTGGACTGATTTATTAACCTTTATCCTCATGATAACTTACTATCCTTTGACTATGTCTGATGGTCTAACTGTGGACTGATTTATAACCTTTGTCCTCATGACAACTTACTATCGTTTTACTATGTCTGATGGTCTAACTGTGGACTCATTTATTAACCTGTATCCTCATGATAACTTACTATCCTTTGACTATGTCATATGGTCTAACTGTGGACTGATTTATTAACCTGTATCCTCATGACAACTTACTATCCTTTTACTATGTCTGATGGTCTAACTGTGGACTGCTTTATTAACCTGTATCCTCATGATAACTTACTATGCTTTGACTATGCCTGATGGTCTAACTGTGGACTGATTTATTAACCTGTATCCTCATGATAACTTACTATCCTTTGACTATGCCAGATGGTCTAACTGTGGACTGATTTATTAACCTGTATCCTCATGATAACTTACTATGCTTTGACTATGTCAGATGGTCTAACTGTGGACTGATTTATTAACCTGTATCCTCATGATAACTTACTATGCTTTGACTATGCCTGATGGTCTAACTGTGGACTGATTTATTAACCTGTATCCTCATGATAACTTACTATGCTTTGACTATGCCAGATGGTCTAACTGTGGACTGATTTATTAACCTGTATCCTCATGATAACTTACTATGCTTTGACTATGCCTGATGGTCTAACTGTGGACTGATTTATTAACCTGTATCCTCATGATAACTTACTATGCTTTGACTATGCCAGATGGTCTAACTGTGGACTGATTTATTAACCTGTATCCTCATGATAACTTACTATGCTTTGACTATGCCAGATGGTCTAACTGTGGACTGATTTATTAACCTGTATCCTCATGATAACTTACTATGCTTTGACTATGCAAGATGGTCTAACTGTGGACTGATTTATTAACCTGTATCCTCATGATAACTTACTATTCTTTGACTATGCCAGATGGTCTAACTGTGGACTGATTTATTAACCTGTATCCTCATGATAACTTACTATGCTTTGACTATGCCTGATGGTCTAACTGTGGACTGATTTATTAACCTGTATCCTCATGATAACTTACTATGCTTTGACTATGCCAGATGGTCTAACTGTGGACTGATTTATTAACCTGTATCCTCATGATAACTTACTATGCTTTGACTATGCCTGATGGTCTAACTGTGGACTGATTTATTAACCTGTATCCTCATGATAACTTACTATGCTTTGACTATGCCAGATGGTCTAACTGTGGACTGATTTATTAACCTGTATCCTCATGATAACTTACTATGCTTTGACTATGCCTGATGGTCTAACTGTGGACTGATTTATTAACCTGTATCCTCATGATAACTTACTATGCTTTGACTATGCCAGATGGTCTAACTGTGGACTGATTTATTAACCTGTATCCTCATGATAACTTACTATGCTTTGACTATGCCAGATGGTCTAACTGTGGACTGATTTATTAACCTGTATCCTCATGATAACTTACTATGCTTTGACTATGCCAGATGGTCTAACTGTGGACTGATTTATTAACCTGTATCCTCGTGATAACTTACTATGCTTTGACTATGTTTGATGGTCTAACTGTGGACTGATTTATTAACCTGTATCCTCATGATAACTTACTATGCTTTGACTATGCCTGATGGTCTAACTGTGGACTGATTTATTAACCTGTATCCTCATGATAACTTACTATGCTTTGACTATGCCAGATGGTCTAACTGTGGACTGATTTATTAACCTGTATCCTCATGATAACTTACTATGCTTTGACTATGCCAGATGGTCTAACTGTGGACTGATTTATTAACCTGTATCCTCATGATAACTTACTATGCTTTGACTATGCCTGATGGTCTAACTGTGGACTGATTTATTAACCTGTATCCTCATGATAACTTACTATGCTTTGACTATGCCAGATGGTCTAACTGTGGACTGATTTATTAACCTGTATCCTCATGATAACTTACTATGCTTTGACTATGCCTGATGGTCTAACTGTGGACTGATTTATTAACCTGTATCCTCATGATAACTTACTATGCTTTGACTATGCCAGATGGTCTAACTGTGGACTGATTTATTAACCTGTATCCTCGTGATAACTTACTATGCTTTGACTATGCCAGATGGTCTAACTGTGGACTGATTTATTAACCTGTATCCTCATGATAACTTACTATGCTTTGACTATGCCTGATGGTCTAACTGTGGACTGATTTATTAACCTGTATCCTCATGATAACTTACTATGCTTTGACTATGCCAGATGGTCTAACTGTGGACTGATTTATTAACCTGTATCCTCATGATAACTTACTATGCTTTGACTATGCCTGATGGTCTAACTGTGGACTGATTTATTAACCTGTATCCTCATGATAACTTACTATGCTTTGACTATGCCAGATGGTCTAACTGTGGACTGATTTATTAACCTGTATCCTCATGATAACTTACTATGCTTTGACTATGCCAGATGGTCTAACTGTGGACTGATTTATTAACCTGTATCCTCGTGATAACTTACTATGCTTTGACTATGTTTGATGGTCTAACTGTGGACTGATTTATTAACCTGTATCCTCATGATAACTTACTATGCTTTGACTATGCCAGATGGTCTAACTGTGGACTGATTTATTAACCTGTATCCTCATGATAACTTACTATGCTTTGACTATGCCTGATGGTCTAACTGTGGACTGATTTATTAACCTGTATCCTCATGATAACTTACTATGCTTTGACTATGCCAGATGGTCTAACTGTGGACTGATTTATTAACCTGTATCCTCATGATAACTTACTATGCTTTGACTATTTTTGATGGTCTAACTGTGGACTGATTTATTAACCTGTATCCTCATGATAACTTACTATGCTTTGACTATGCTTGATGGTCTAAGAGTGGACTGATTTATTAACCTGTATCCTCATGATAACTTACTATGCTTTGACTATGTCTGATGGTCTAACTGTTGACTGATTTATTAACCTGTATCCTCATGATAACTTACTATGCTTTGACTATGTCAGATGGTCTAACTGTGGACTGATTTATTAACCTGTATCCTCATGATAACTTACTATGCTTTGACTATGTTTGATGGTCTTACTGTGGACTGATTTATTAACCTGTATCCTCATGATAACTTACTATCCTGTGACTATGTCTGATGGTCTTACTTTGGACTGATTTATTAACCTGTATCCTCATGATTACTTACTATCCTTTTACTATGTTTGATGGTCTAACTGTGGACTGATTTATTAACCTGTATCCTCATGATAACTTACAATGCTTTGACTATGTCTGATGGTCTAACTGTGGACTGATTTATTAACCTGTATCCTCATGATAACTTACTATGCTTTGACTATGTCTGATGGTCTTACTGTGGACTGATTTATTAACCTGTATCCTCATGATAACTTACTATCCTGTGACTATGTCTGATGGTCTAACTGTGGACTGATTTATTAGCCTGTATCCTCATGATAACTTACTATCCTTTGACTATGTCAGATGGTCTAACTGTGGACTGATTTATTAACCTGTATCCTCATGATAACTTACTATGCTTTGACTATGCCTGATGGTCTAACTGTGGACTGATTTATTAACCTGTATCCTCATGATAACTTACTATGCTTTGACTATGCCAGATGGTCTAACTGTGGACTGATTTATTAACCTGTATCCTCATGATAACTTACTATGCTTTGACTATGTCTGATGGTCTAACTGTGGACTGATTTATTAACCTGTATCCTCATGATAACTTACTATGCTTTGACTATGTCAGATGGTCTAACTGTGGACTGATTTATTAACCTGTATCCTCATGATAACTTACTATGCTTTGACTATGCCAGATGGTCTAACTGTGGACTGATTTATTAACCTGTATCCTCATGATAACTTACTATGCTTTGACTATGCCTGATGGTCTAACTGTGGACTGATTTATTAACCTGTATCCTCATGATAACTTACTATGCTTTGACTATGTCTGATGGTCTAACTGTGGACTGATTTATTAACCTGTATCCTCATGATAACTTACTATGCATTGACTATGTTTGATGGTCTAACTGTGGACTGATTTATTAACCTGTATCCTCATGATCTTACTATCATTTTACTGTGTCTGATGGTCTAACTGTGGACTGATTTATTAACCTGTATCCTCATGATAACTTACTATGCTTTGACTATGTCTGATTGTCTAACTGTGGACTGATTTATTAACCTTTATCTTCATGATAACTTACTATGCTTTGACTATGTCTGATGGTCTAACTGTGGACTGATGTATTAACCTGTATCCTCATGATAACTTACTATCCTTTGACTATGTCAGATGGTCTAACTGTGGACTGATTTATTAACCTGTATCCTCGTGATAACTTACTATGCTTTAGCTATTTCTGATGGTCTAACTGTGGACTGATTTATTAACCTGTATCCTCATGATAACTTACTATGCTTTGACTATGTCTGATGGTCTAACTGTGGACTGATTTTTTAACCTGTATCCTCATGATAACTTACTATGCTTTGACTATGTTTGATGGTCTAACTGTTGACTGATTTATTAACCTGTATCCTCATGATAACTTACTATGCTTTAGCTATTTCTGATGGTCTAACTGTGGACTGATTTATTAACCTGTATCATCATGATAACTTAGACTAAGTCAGATGGTCTAACTGTAGACTGATTTATTAACCTGTATCCTCATGATAACATACTATGCTTTGACTATGTCAGATGGTCTAACTGTGGACTGATTTATTAACCTGTATCCTCATGATAACTTACTATGCTTTGACTATGTCAGATGGTCTAACTGTGGACTGATTTATTTACCTGTATCCTCGTGATAACTTACTATGCTTTGACTATGTTTGATGGTCTAACTGTGGACTGATTTATTAACCTTTGTCCTCATGACAACTTACTATCCTTTTACTATGTCTGATGGTCTAACTGTGGACTGATTTATTAACCTGTATCCTCATGATAACTTACTATGCTTTGACTATGTCAGATGGTCTAACTGTGGACTGATTTATTAACCTGTATCGTCATGATAACTTACTATGCTTTGACTATGTCTGATGGTCTAACTGTGGACTGATTTATTAACCTGTATCCTCATGACAACTTACTATCCTTTTACTATGTCTGATTGTCTAACTGTGGACTGATTTATTAACCTGTATCCTCATGATAACTTACTATGCTTTGACTATGCCTGATGGTCTAACTGTGGACTGATTTATTAACCTGTATCCTCATGATAACTTACTATGCTTTGACTATGCCAGATGGTCTAACTGTGGACTGATTTATTAACCTGTATCCTCATGATAACTTACTATGCTTTGACTATGCCAGATGGTCTAACTGTGGACTGATTTATTAACCTGTATCCTCATGATAACTTACTATTCTTTGACTATGCCAGATGGTCTAACTGTGGACTGATTTATTAACCTGTATCCTCATGATAACTTACTATGCTTTGACTATGCCTGATGGTCTAACTGTGGACTGATTTATTAACCTGTATCCTCATGATAACTTACTATGCTTTGACTATGCCAGATGGTCTAACTGTGGACTGATTTATTAACCTGTATCCTCATGATAACTTACTATGCTTTGACTATGCCTGATGGTCTAACTGTGGACTGATTTATTAACCTGTATCCTCATGATAACTTACTATGCTTTGACTATGCCAGATGGTCTAACTGTGGACTGATTTATTAACCTGTATCCTCATGATAACTTACTATGCTTTGACTATGCCAGATGGTCTAACTGTGGACTGATTTATTAACCTGTATCCTCATGATAACTTACTATGCTTTGACTATGCCTGATGGTCTAACTGTGGACTGATTTATTAACCTGTATCCTCATGATAACTTACTATGCTTTGACTATGCCAGATGGTCTAACTGTGGACTGATTTATTAACCTGTATCCTCATGATAACTTACTATGCTTTGACTATGCCAGATGGTCTAACTGTGGACTGATTTATTAACCTGTATCCTCGTGATAACTTACTATGCTTTGACTATGTTTGATTGTCAAACTGTGGACTGATTTATTAACCTGTATCCTCATGATAACTTACTATGCTTTGACTATGCCAGATGGTCTAACTGTGGACTGATTTATTAACCTGTATCCTCATGATAACTTACTATGCTTTGACTATGCCTGATGGTCTTACTGTGGACTGATTTATTAACCTGTATCCTCATGATAACTTACTATGCTTTGACTATGCCAGATGGTCTAACTGTGGACTGATTTATTAACCTGTATCCTCATGATAACTTACTATGCTTTGACTATTTTTGATGGTCTAACTGTGGACTGATTTATTAACCTGTATCCTCATGATAACTTACTATGCTTTGACTATGCTTGATGGTCTAAGAGTGGACTGATTTATTAACCTGTATCCTCATGATAACTTACTATGCTTTGACTATGTCTGATGGTCTAACTGTTGACTGATTTATTAACCTGTATCCTCATGATAACTTACTATGCTTTGACTATGTCAGATGGTCTAACTGTGGACTGATTTATTAACCTGTATCCTCATGATAACTTACTATGCTTTGACTATGTTTGATGGTCTTACTTTGGACTGATTTATTAACCTGTATCCTCATGATTACTTACTATCCTTTTACTATGTTTGATGGTCTAACTGTGGACTGATTTATTAACCTGTATCCTCATGATAACTTACAATGCTTTGACTATGTCTGATGGTCTAACTGTGGACTGATTTATTAACCTGTATCCTCATGATAACTTACTATGCTTTGACTATGTCTGATGGTCTTACTGTGGACTGATTTATTAACCTGTATCCTCATGATAACTTACTATCCTGTGACTATGTCTGATGGTCTAACTGTGGACTGATTTATTAGCCTGTATCCTCATGATAACTTACTATCCTTTGACTATGTCAGATGGTCTAACTGTGGACTGATTTATTAACCTGTATCCTCATGATAACTTACTATGCTTTGACTATGCCTGATGGTCTAACTGTGGACTGATTTATTAACCTGTATCCTCATGATAACTTACTATGCTTTGACTATGCCAGATGGTCTAACTGTGGACTAATTTATTAACCTGTATCCTCATGATAACTTACTATGCTTTGACTATGTCTGATGGTCTAACTGTGGACTGATTTATTAACCTGTATCCTCATGATAACTTACTATGCTTTGACTATGTCAGATGGTCTAACTGTGGACTGATTTATTAACCTGTATCCTCATGATAACTTACTATGCTTTGACTATGCCAGATGGTCTTACTGTGGACTGATTTATTAACCTGTATCCTCATGATAACTTACTATGCTTTGACTATGCCTGATTGTCTAACTGTGGACTGATTTATTAACCTGTATCCTCATGATAACTTACTATGCTTTGACTATGTCTGATGGTCTAACTGTGGACTGATTTATTAACCTGTATCCTCATGATAACTTACTATGCATTGACTATGTTTGATGGTCTAACTGTGGACTGATTTATTAACCTGTATCCTCATGATCTTACTATCATTTTACTGTGTCTGATGGTCTAACTGTGGACTGATTTATTAACCTGTATCCTCATGATAACTTACTATGCTTTGACTATGTCAGATGGTCTAACTGTGGAATGATTTATTAACCTGTATCCTCATGATAACTTACTATCCTTTGACTATGTCAGATGGTCTAACTGTGGACTGATTTATTAACCTGTATCCTCGTGATAACTTACTATGCTTTAGCTATTTCTGATGGTCTAACTGTGGACTGATTTATTAACCTGTATCCTCATGATAACTTACTATGCTTTGACTATGTCTGATGGTCTAACTGTGGACTGATTTTTTAACCTGTATCCTCATGATAACTTACTATGCTTTGACTATGTTTGATGGTCTAACTGTGGACTGATTTATTAACCTGTATCCTCATGATAACTTACTATGCTTTAGCTATTTCTGATGGTCTAACTGTGGACTGATTTATTAACCTGTATCATCATGATAACTTTGACTAAGTCAGATGGTCTAACTGTAGACTGATTTATTAACCTGTATCCTCATGATAACATACTATGCTTTGACTATGTCAGATGGTCTAACTGTGGACTGATTTATTAACCTGTATCCTCATGATAACTTACTATGCTTTGACTATGTCAGATGGTCTAACTGTGGACTGATTTATTTACCTGTATCCTCGTGATAACTTACTATGCTTTGACTATGTTTGATGGTCTAACTGTGGACTGATTTATTAACCTTTGTCCTCATGACAACTTACTATCCTTTTACTATGTCTGATGGTCTAACTGTGGACTGATTTATTAACCTGTATCCTCATGATAACTTACTATGCTTTGACTATGTCAGATGGTCTAACTGTGGACTGATTTATTAACCTGTATCGTCATGATAACTTACTATGCTTTGACTATGTCTGATGGTCTAACTGTGGACTGATTTATTAACCTGTATCCTCATGACAACTTACTATCCTTTTACTATGTCTGATTGTCTAACTGTGGACTGATTTATTAACCTGTATCCTCATGACAACTTACTATCATTTTACTATGTCTGATGGTCTAACTGTGGACTGATTTATTAACCTGTATCCTCATGATAACTTACTATCCTTTGACTATGTCAGATGGTCTAACTGTGGACTGATTTATTAACCTGTATCCTCGTGATAACTTACTATGCTTTGACTATGTTTGATGGTCTAATTGTGGACTGATTTATTAACCTGTATCCTCAAAATAACTTACAATCCTTTTACTATGTCTGATGGTCTAACTGTGGACTGATTTATTAACCTGTATCCTCATGATAACTTACTATCCTTTGACTATGTCAGATGGTCTAACTGTGGACTGATTGATTAACCTGTATCCTCGTGATAACTTACTATGCTTTGACTATGTTTGATGGTCTAACTGTGGACTGATTTATTAACCTGTATCCTCATGATAACTTACTATGCTTTGACTATGCCTGATGGTCTAACTGTGGACTGATTTATTAACCTGTATCCTCATGATAACTTACTATCCTTTGACTATGCCAGATGGTCTAACTGTGGACTGATTTATTAACCTGTATCCTCATGATAACTTACTATGCTTTGACTATGTCAGATGGTCTAACTGTGGACTGATTTATTAACCTGTATCCTCATGATAACTTACTATGCTTTGACTATGCCTGATGGTCTAACTGTGGACTGATTTATTAACCTGTATCCTCATGATAACTTACTATGCTTTGACTATGCCAGATGGTCTAACTGTGGACTGATTTATTAACCTGTATCCTCATGATAACTTACTATGCTTTGACTATGCCTGATGGTCTAACTGTGGACTGATTTATTAACCTGTATCCTCATGATAACTTACTATGCTTTGACTATGCCAGATGGTCTAACTGTGGACTGATTTATTAACCTGTATCCTCATGATAACTTACTATGCTTTGACTATGCCAGATGGTCTAACTGTGGACTGATTTATTAACCTGTATCCTCATGATAACTTACTATGCTTTGACTATGCCAGATGGTCTAACTGTGGACTGATTTATTAACCTGTATCCTCATGATAACTTACTATGCTTTGACTATGCCAGATGGTCTAACTGTGGACTGATTTATTAACCTGTATCCTCATGATAACTTACTATTCTTTGACTATGCCAGATGGTCTAACTGTGGACTGATTTATTAACCTGTATCCTCATGATAACTTACTATGCTTTGACTATGCCTGATGGTCTAACTGTGGACTGATTTATTAACCTGTATCCTCATGATAACTTACTATGCTTTGACTATGCCAGATGGTCTAACTGTGGACTGATTTATTAACCTGTATCCTCATGATAACTTACTATGCTTTGACTATGCCTGATGGTCTAACTGTGGACTGATTTATTAACCTGTATCCTCATGATAACTTACTATGCTTTGACTATGCCAGATGGTCTAACTGTGGACTGATTTATTAACCTGTATCCTCATGATAACTTACTATGCTTTGACTATGCCAGATGGTCTAACTGTGGACTGATTTATTAACCTGTATCCTCATGATAACTTACTATGCTTTGACTATGCCTGATGGTCTAACTGTGGACTGATTTATTAACCTGTATCCTCATGATAACTTACTATGCTTTGACTATGCCAGATGGTCTAACTGTGGACTGATTTATTAACCTGTATCCTCATGATAACTTACTATGCTTTGACTATGCCAGATGGTCTAACTGTGGACTGATTTATTAACCTGTATCCTCGTGATAACTTACTATGCTTTGACTATGTTTGATGGTCTAACTGTGGACTGATTTATTAACCTGTATCCTCATGATAACTTACTATGCTTTGACTATGCCAGATGGTCTAACTGTGGACTGATTTATTAACCTGTATCCTCATGATAACTTACTATGCTTTGACTATGCCTGATGGTCTAACTGTGGACTGATTTATTAACCTGTATCCTCATGATAACTTACTATGCTTTGACTATGCCAGATGGTCTAACTGTGGACTGATTTATTAACCTGTATCCTCATGATAACTTACTATGCTTTGACTATTTTTGATGGTCTAACTGTGGACTGATTTATTAACCTGTATCCTCATGATAACTTACTATGCTTTGACTATGCTTGATGGTCTAAGAGTGGACTGATTTATTAACCTGTATCCTCATGATAACTTACTATGCTTTGACTATGTCTGATGGTCTAACTGTTGACTGATTTATTAACCTGTATCCTCATGATAACTTACTATGCTTTGACTATGTCAGATGGTCTAACTGTGGACTGATTTATTAACCTGTATCCTCATGATAACTTACTATGCTTTGACTATGTTTGATGGTCTTACTTTGGACTGATTTATTAACCTGTATCCTCATGATTACTTACTATCCTTTTACTATGTTTGATGGTCTAACTGTGGACTGATTTATTAACCTGTATCCTCATGATAACTTACAATGCTTTGACTATGTCTGATGGTCTAACTGTGGACTGATTTATTAACCTGTATCCTCATGATAACTTACTATGCTTTGACTATGTCTGATGGTCTAACTGTGGACTGATTTATTAACCTGTATCCTCATGATAACTTACTATCCTGTGACTATGTCTGATGGTCTAACTGTGGACTGATTTATTAGCCTGTATCCTCATGATAACTTACTATCCTTTGACTATGTCAGATGGTCTAACTGTGGACTGATTTATTAACCTGTATCCTCATGATAACTTACTATGCTTTGACTATGCCTGATGGTCTAACTGTGGACTGATTTATTAACCTGTATCCTCATGATAACTTACTATGCTTTGACTATGCCAGATGGTCTAACTGTGGACTGATTTATTAACCTGTATCCTCATGATAACTTACTATGCTTTGACTATGCCAGATGGTCTAACTGTGGACTGATTTATTAACCTGTATCCTCGTGATAACTTACTATGCTTTGACTATGTTTGATGGTCTAACTGTGGACTGATTTATTAACCTGTATCCTCATGATAACTTACTATGCTTTGACTATGCCAGATGGTCTAACTGTGGACTGATTTATTAACCTGTATCCTCATGATAACTTACAATGCTTTGACTATGTCTGATGGTCTAACTGTGGACTGATTTATTAACCTGTATCCTCATGATAACTTACTATGCTTTGACTATGTCTGATGGTCTTACTGTGGACTGATTTATTAACCTGTATCCTCATGATAACTTACTATCCTGTGACTATGTCTGATGGTCTAACTGTGGACTGATTTATTAGCCTGTATCCTCATGATAACTTACTATCCTTTGACTATGTCAGATGGTCTAACTGTGGACTGATTTATTAACCTGTATCCTCATGATAACTTACTATGCTTTGACTATGCCTGATGGTCTAACTGTGGACAGATTTATTAACCTGTATCCTCATGATAACTTACTATGCTTTGACTATGCCAGATGGTCTAACTGTGGACTGATTTATTAACCTGTATCCTCATGATAACTTACTATGCTTTGACTATGCCAGATGGTCTAACTGTGGACTGATTTATTAACCTGTATCCTCGTGATAACTTACTATGCTTTGACTATGTTTGATGGTCTAACTGTGGACTGATTTATTAACCTGTATCCTCATGATAACTTACTATGCTTTGACTATGCCAGATGGTCTAACTGTGGACTGATTTATTAACCTGTATCCTCATGATAACTTACTATGCTTTGACTATGCCTGATGGTCTAACTGTGGACTGATTTATTAACCTGTATCCTCATGATAACTTACTATGCTTTGACTATGCCAGATGGTCTAACTGTGGACTGATTTATTAACCTGTATCCTCATGATAACTTACTATGCTTTGACTATTTTTGATGGTCTAACTGTGGACTGATTTATTAACCTGTATCCTCATGATAACTTACTATGCTTTGACTATGCTTGATGGTCTAAAAGTGGACTGATTTATTAACCTGTATCCTCATGATAACTTACTATGCTTTGACTATGTCTGATGGTCTAACTGTTGACTGATTTATTAACCTGTATCCTCATGATAACTTACTATGCTTTGACTATGTCAGATGGTCTAACTGTGGACTGATTTATAAACCTGTATCCTCATGATAACTTACTATGCTTTTACTATGTTTGATTGTCTTACTTTGGACTGATTTATTAACCTGTATCCTCATGATTACTTACTATCCTTTTACTATGTTTGATGGTCTAACTGTGGACTGATTTATTAACCTGTATCCTCGTGATAACTTACTATCCTTTTACTATGTTTGATGGTCTAACTGTGGACTGATTTATTAACCTGTATCCTCATGATAACTTACTATGCTTTGACTATGCCAGATGGTCTTACTGTGGACTGATTTATTAACCTGTATCCTCATGATAACTTACTATCCTGTGACTATGTCTGATGGTCTAACTGTGGACTTATTTATTAGCCTGTATCCTCATGATAACTTACTATCCTTTGACTATGTCAGATGGTCTAACTGTGGACTGATTTATTAACCTGTATCCTCATGATAACTTACTATGCTTTGACTATGCCTGATGGTCTAACTGTGGACTGATTTATTAACCTGTATCCTCATGATAACTTACTATGCTTTGACTATGCCAGATGGTCTAACTGTGGACTGATTTATCAACCTGTATCCTCATGATAACTTACTATGCTTTGACTATGTCTGATGGTCTAACTGTGGACTGATTTATTAACCTGTATCCTCATGATAACTTACTATGCTTTGACTATGTCAGATGGTCTAACTGTGGACTGATTTATTAACCTGTATCCTCATGATAACTTACTATGCTTTGACTATGCCAGATGGTCTAACTGTGGACTGATTTATTAACCTGTATCCTCATGATAACTTACTATGCTTTGACTATGCCTGATGGTCTAACTGTGGACTGATTTATTAACCTGTATCCTCATGATAACTTACTATGCTTTGACTATGTCTGATGGTCTAACTGTGGACTGATTTATTAACCTGTATCCTCATGATAACTTACTATGCATTGACTATGTTTGATGGTCTAACTGTGGACTGATTTATTAACCTGTATCCTCATGATCTTACTATCATTTTACTGTGTCTGATGGTCTAACTGTGGACTGATTTATTAACCTGTATCCTCATGATAACTTACTATGCTTTGACTATGTTTGATGGTCTAACTGTGGACTGATTTATTAACCTGTATCTTCATGATAACTTACTATGCTTTGACTATGTCTGATGGTCTAACTGTGGACTGATGTATTAACCTGTATCCTCATGATAACTTACTATCCTTTGACTATGTCAGATTGTCTAACTGTGGACTGATTTATTAACCTGTATCCTCATGATAACTTACTATGCTTTGACTATGTCAGATGGTCTAACTGTGGAATGATTTATTAACCTGTATCCTCATGATAACTTACTATCCTTTGACTATGTCAGATGGTCTAACTGTGGACTGATTTATTAACCTGTATCCTCGTGATAACTTACTATGCTTAAGCTATTTCTGATGGTCTAACTGTGGACTGATTTATTAACCTGTATCCTCATGATAACTTACTATGCTTTGACTATGTCTGATGGTCTAACTGTGGACTGATTTTTTAACCTGTATCCTCATGATAACTTACTATGCTTTGACTATGTTTGATGGTCTAACTGTGGACTGATTTATTTACCTGTATCCTCATGATAACTTACTATGCTTTAGCTATTTCTGATGGTCTAACTGTGGACTGATTTATTAACCTGTATCATCATGATAACTTTGACTAAGTCAGATGGTCTAACTGTGGACTGATTTATTAACCTGTATCCTCATGATAACTTACTATGCTTTGACTATGTCAGATGGTCTAACTGTGGACTGATTTATTAACCTGTATCCTCATGATAACTTACTATGCTTTGACTATGTCAGATGGTCTAACTGTGGACTGATTTATTTACCTGTATCCTCGTGATAACTTACTATGCTTTGACTATGTTTGATGGTCTAACTGTGGACTGATTTATTAACCTTTGTCCTCATGACAACTTACTATCCTTTTACTATGTCTGATGGTCTAAATGTGGACTGATTTATTAACCTGTATCCTCATGATAACTTACTATGCTTTGACTATGTCAGATGGTCTAACTGTGGACTGATTTATTAACCTGTATCGTCATGATAACTTACTATGCTTTGACTATGTCTGATGGTCTAACTGTGGACTGATTTATTAACCTGTATCCTCATGACAACTTACTATCCTTTTACTATGTCTGATGGTCTAACTGTGGACTGATTTATTAACCTGTATCCTCATGACAACTTACTATCATTTTACTATGTCTGATGGTCTAACTGTGGACTGATTTATTAACCTGTATCCTCATGATAACTTACTATCCTTTGACTATGTCAGATGGTCTAACTGTGGACTGATTGATTAACCTGTATCCTCGTGATAACTTACTATGCTTTGACTATGTTTGATGGTCTAATTGTGGACTGATTTATTAACCTGTATCCTCAAAATAACTTACAATCCTTTTACTATGTCTGATGGTCTAACTGTGGACTGATTTATTAACCTGTATCCTCATGATAACTTACTATCCTTTGACTATGTCAGATGGTCTAACTGTGGACTGATTTATTAACCTGTATCCTCGTGATAACTTACTATGCTTTGACTATGTCTGATGGTCTAACTGTGGACTGATTCATTAACCTGTATCCTCATGATTACTTACTATCCTTTTACTATGTCTGATGGTCTAACTGTGGACTGATTTATTAACCTGTATCCTCATGATAACTTACTATACTTTGACTATGTTTGATGGTCTAACTGTGGACTGATTTATTAACCTGTATCCTCATGATAATTTATTATCCTTTTACTATGTCTGATGGTCTAACTGTGGACTGATTTATTAACCTTTATCCTCATGATAACTTACTATCCTTTGACTATGTCTGATGGTCTAACTGTGGACTGATTTATAACCTTTGTCCTCATGACAACTTACTATCGTTTTACTATGTCTGATGGTCTAACTGTGGACTCATTTATTAACCTGTATCCTCATGATAACTTACTATCCTTTGACTATGTCATATGGTCTAACTGTGGACTGATTTATTAACCTGTATCCTCATGACAACTTACTATCCTTTTACTATGTCTGATGGTCTAACTGTGGACTGCTTTATTAACCTGTATCCTCATGATAACTTACTATCCTTTGACTATGCCTGATGGTCTAACTGTGGACTGATTTATTAACCTGTATCCTAATGATAACTTACTATCCTTTGACTATGTCAGATGGTCTAACTGTGGACTGATTTATTAACCTGTATCCTCGTGATAACTTACTATGCTTTGACTATGTTTGATGGTCTAACTGTGGACTGATTTATTAACCTGTATCCTCATGATAACTTACTATGCTTTGACTATGCCTGATGGTCTAACTGTGGACTGATTTATTAACCTGTATCCTCATTATAACTTACTATCCTTTGACTATGCCAGATGGTCTAACTGTGGACTGATTTATTAACCTGTATCCTCATGATAACTTACTATGCTTTGACTATGTCAGATGGTCTAACTGTGGACTGATTTATTAACCTGTATCCTCATGATAACTTACTATGCTTTGACTATGCCTGATGGTCTAACTGTGGACTGATTTATTTACCTGTATCCTCATGATAACTTACTATGCTTTGACTATGCCAGATGGTCTAACTGTGGACTGATTTATTAACCTGTATCCTCATGATAACTTACTATGCTTTGACTATGCCTGATGGTCTAACTGTGGACTGATTTATTAACCTGTATCCTCATGATAACTTACTATGCTTTGACTATGCCAGATGGTCTAACTGTGGACTGATTTATTAACCTGTATCCTCATGATAACTTACTATGCTTTGACTATGCCAGATGGTCTAACTGTGGACTGATTTATTAACCTGTATCCTCATGATAACTAACTATGCTTTGACTATGCCAGATGGTCTAACTGTGGACTGATTTATTAACCTGTATCCTCATGATAACTTACTATGCTTTGACTATGCCAGATGGTCTAACTGTGGACTGATTTATTAACCTGTATCCTCATGATAACTTACTATTCTTTGACTATGCCAGATGGTCTAACTGTGGACTGATTTATTAACCTGTATCCTCATGATAACTTACTATGCTTTGACTATGCCTGATGGTCTAACTGTGGACTGATTTATTAACCTGTATCCTCATGATAACTTACTATGCTTTGACTATGCCAGATGGTCTAACTGTGGACTGATTTATTAACCTGTATCCTCATGATAACTTACTATGCTTTGACTATGCCTGATGGTCTAACTGTGGACTGATTTATTAACCTGTATCCTCATGATAACTTACTATGCTTTGACTATGCCAGATGGTCTAACTGTGGACTGATTTATTAACCTGTATCCTCATGATAACTTACTATGCTTTGACTATGCCTGATGGTCTAACTGTGGACTGATTTATTAACCTGTATCCTCATGATAACTTACTATGCTTTGACTATGCCAGATGGTCTAACTGTGGACTGATTTATTAACCTGTATCCTCATGATAACTTACTATGCTTTGACTATGCCAGATGGTCTAACTGTGGACTGATTTATTAACCTGTATCCTCGTGATAACTTACTATGCTTTGACTATGTTTGATGGTCTAACTGTGGACTGATTTATTAACCTGTATCCTCATGATAACTTACTATGCTTTGACTATGCCAGATGGTCTAACTGTGGACTGATTTATTAACCTGTATCCTCATGATAACTTACTATGCTTTGACTATGCCTGATGGTCTAACTGTGGACTGATTTATTAACCTGTATCCTCATGATAACTTACTATGCTTTGACTATGCCAGATGGTCTAACTGTGGACTGATTTATTAACCTGTATCCTCATGATAACTTACTATGCTTTGACTATTTTTGATGGTCTAACTGTGGACTGATTTATTAACCTGTATCCTCATGATAACTTACTATGCTTTGACTATGCTTGATGGTCTAAGAGTGGACTGATTTATTAACCTGTATCCTCATGATAACTTACTATGCTTTGACTATGTCTGATGGTCTAACTGTTGACTGATTTATTAACCTGTATCCTCATGATAACTTACTATGCTTTGACTATGTCAGATGGTCTAACTGTGGACTGATTTATTAACCTGTATCCTCATGATAACTTACTATGCTTTGACTATGTTTGATGGTCTTACTTTGGACTGATTTATTAACCTGTATCCTCATGATTACTTACTATCCTTTTACTATGTTTGATGGTCTAACTGTGGACTGATTTATTAACCTGTATCCTCATGATAACTTACAATGCTTTGACTATGTCTGATGGTCTAACTGTGGACTGATTTATTAACCTGTATCCTCATGATAACTTACTATGCTTTGACTATGTCTGATGGTCTTACTGTGGACTGATTTATTAACCTGTATCCTCATGATAACTTACTATCCTGTGACTATGTCTGATGGTCTAACTGTGGACTGATTTATTAGCCTGTATCCTCATGATAACTTACTATCCTTTGACTATGTCAGATGGTCTAACTGTGGACTGATTTATTAACCTGTATCCTCATGATAACTTACTATGCTTTGACTATGCCTGATGGTCTAACTGTGGACTGATTTATTAACCTGTATCCTCATGATAACTTACTATGCTTTGACTATGCCAGATGGTCTAACTGTGGACTGATTTATTAACCTGTATCCTCATGATAACTTACTATGCTTTGACTATGTCTGATGGTCTAACTGTGGACTGATTTATTAACCTGTATCCTCATGATAACTTACTATGCTTTGACTATGTCAGATGGTCTAACTGTGGACTGATTTATTAACCTGTATCCTCATGATAACTTACTATGCTTTGACTATGCCAGATGGTCTAACTGTGGACTGATTTATTAACCTGTATCCTCATGATAACTTACTATGCTTTTACTATGCCTGATGGTCTAACTGTGGACTGATTTATTAACCTGTATCCTCATGATAACTTACTATGCTTTGACTATGTCTGATGGTCTAACTGTGGACTGATTTATTAACCTGTATCCTCATGATAACTTACTATGCATTGACTATGTTTGATGGTCTAACTGTGGACTGATTTATTAACCTGTATCCTCATGATCTTACTATCATTTTACTGTGTCTGATGGTCTAACTGTGGACTGATTTATTAACCTGTATCCTCATGATAACTTACTATGCTTTGACTATGTTTGATGGTCTAACTGTGGACTGATTTATTAACCTGTATCTTCATGATAACTTACTATGCTTTGACTATGTCTGATGGTCTAACTGTGGACTGATGTATTAACCTGTATCCTCATGATAACTTACTATCCTTTGACTATGTCAGATTGTCTAACTGTGGACTGATTTATTAACCTGTATCCTCATGATAACTTACTATGCTTTGACTATGTCAGATGGTCTAACTGTGGAATGATTTATTAACCTGTATCCTCATGATAACTTACTATCCTTTGACTATGTCAGATGGTCTAACTGTGGACTGATTTATTAACCTGTATCCTCGTGATAACTTACTATGCTTTGACTATTTTTGATGGTCTAACTGTGGACTGATTTATTAACCTGTATCCTCATGATAACTTACTATGCTTTGACTGTGCCTGATGGTCTAACTGTGGACTGATTTATTAACCTGTATCCTCATGATAACTTACTATGCTTTGACTATGTCTGATGGTCTAACTGTTGACTGATTTATTAACCTGTATCCTCATGATAACTTACTATGCTTTGACTATGTCAGATGGTCTAACTGTGGACTGATTTATTAACCTGTATCCTCATGATAACTTACTATGCTTTGACTATGTTTGATGGTCTAACTGTGGACTGATTTATAAACCTGTATCCTCATGATTACTTACTATCCTTTTACTATGTTTGATGGTCTAACTGTGGACTGATTTATTAACCTGTATCCTCATGATAACTTACAATGCTTTGACTATGTCTGATGGTCTAACTGTTGACTGATTTATTAACCTGTATCCTCATGATAACTTACTATGCTTTGCCTATGTCTGATGGTCTTACTGTGGACTGATTTATTAACCTGTATCCTCATGATAACTTACTATCCTTTGACTATGTTTGATGGTCTAACTGTGGACTGATTTATTAACCTGTATCCTCATGATAACTTACTATGCTTTGACTATGTCAGATGGATAAACTGTGGACTGATTTATTAACCTGTATCCTCATGATAACTTACTATCCTTTGACTATGTCTGATGGTCTAACTGTGGACTGATTTATTAACCTGTATCCTCGTGATAACTTACTATGCTTTGACTCTGTTTGATGGTCTAACTGTTGACTGATTTATTAACCTGTATCATCATGATAACTTACTATGGTTTGACTATGTCTGATTGTCTAACTGTGGACTGATTTATTAACCTGTATCCTCATGATAACTTACTATACTTTGACTATGTCTGATTGTCTTACTGGTGACTGATGTATTAACCTGTATCCTCATGATAACTTACTATAGTTTGACTATGTCAGATGGTCTAACTGTGGACTGATTTATTAACCTGTATCCTCAGGATAACTTACTATCCTTTGACTATGCCTGATGGTCTAACTGTGGACTGATTTATTAACCTGTATCCTCATGATAACTTACTATGCTTTGACTATGCCAGATGGTCTAACTGTGGACTGATTTATTAACCTGTATCCTCATGATAACTTACTATGCTTTGACTATGTTTGATGGTCTAACTGTGGACTGATTTATTAACCTGTATCCTCATGATAACTTACTATCCTTTTACTATGTTTGATGGTCTAACTGTTGACTGATTTATTAACCTGTATCCTCATGATAACTTACTATGCTTTGACTATGTCTGATGGTCTAACTGTTGACTGATTTATTAACCTGTATCCTCATGATAACTTACTATGCTTTGCCTATGTCTGATGGTCTAACTGTGGACTGATTTATTAACCTGTATCCTCATGATAACTTACTATCCTTTGACTATGTCTGATGGTCTAACTGTGGACTGATTTATTAGCCTGTATCCTCATGATAACTTACTATCCTTTTACTATGTCAGATGGTCTAACTGTGGACTGATTTATTAACCTGTATCCTCATGATAACTTACTATCCTTTGACTATGTCAGATGGTCTAACTGTGGACTGATTTATTAACCTGTATCCTCGTGATAACTTACTATGCTTTGACTATGTTTGATGGTCTAACTGTGGACTGATTTATTAACCTGTATCCTCATGATAACTTACTATGCTTTGACTATGTCAGATGGTCTAACTGTGGACTGATTTATTAACCTGTATCCTCATGATAACTTACTATGCTTTGACTATGTTTGATGGTCTAACTGTTGACTGATTTATTAACCTGTATCCTCATGACAACTTACTATCCTTTTACTATGTCTGATGGTCTAACTGTGGACTGATTTATTAACCTGTATCCTCATGATAACTTACTATCCTTTGACTATGTCAGATAGTCTAACTGTGGACTGATTGATTAACCTGTATCCTCGTGATAACTTACTATGCTTTGACTATGTTTGATGGTCTAATTGTTGACTGATTTATTAACATGTATCCTCATAATAACTTACAATCCTTTTACTATGTCTGATGGTCTAACTGTGGACTGATTTATTACCCTGTATCCTCATGATAACTTACTATCCTTTGACTATGTCAGATGGTCTAACTGTGGACTGATTTATTAACCTGTATCCTCGTGATAACTTACTATGCTTTGACTATGTCTGATGGTCTAACTGTGGACTGATTCATTAACCTGTATGCTCATGATTACTTACTATCCTTTTACTATGTCAGATGGTCTAACTGTGGACTGATTTATTAACCTGTATCCTCATGATAACTTACTATACTTTGACTATGTTTGATGGTCCAACTGTGGACTGATTTATTAACCTGTATCCTCATGATAATTTATTATCCTTTTACTATGTCTGATGGTCTAACTGTGGACTGATGTATTAACCTTTATCCTCATGATAACTTACTATCCTTTGACTATGTCTGATGGTCTAACTGTGGACTGATTTATTAACCTTTGTCCTCATGACAACTTACTATCGTTTTACTATGTCTGATGGTCTAACTGTGGACTCATTTATTAACCTGTATCCTCATGATAACTTACTATTCTTTGACTATGTCATATGGTCTAACTGTGGACTGATTTATTAACCTGTATCCTCATGACAACTTACTATCCTTTTACTATGTCTGATGGTCTAACTGTGGACTGATTTATTAACCTGTATCCTCATGATAACTTACTATCCTTTGACTATGCCTGATGGTCTAACTTTGGACTGATTTATTAACCTGTATCCTCATGATAACTTACTATCCTTTGACTATGTCAGATGGTCTAACTGTGGACTGATTTATTAACCTGTATCCTCGTGATAACTTACTATGCTTTGACTATGTTTGATGGTCTAACTGTGGACTGATTTATTAACCTGTATCCTCATGATAATTTACTATGCTTTGACTATGCCTGATGGTCTAACTGTGGACTGATTTATTAACCTGTATCCTCATGATAACTTACTATCCTTTGACTATGCCAGATGGTCTAACTGTGGACTGATTTATTAACCTGTATCCTCATGATAACTTACTATGCTTTGACTATGTCAGATGGTCAAACTGTGGACTGATTTATTAACCTGTATCCTCATGATAACTTACTATGCTTTGACTATGTTTGATGGTCTAACTGTGGACTGATTTATTAACCTGTATCCTCATGATCTTACTATCCTTTTACTGTGTCTGATGGTCTAACTGTGGACTGATTTATTAACCTGTATCCGCATGATAACTTACTATGCTTTGACTATGTTTGATGGTCTAACTGTGGACTGATTTATTAACCTGTATCCTCATGATAACTTACTATGCTTTGACTATGTCTGATGGTCTAACTGTGGACTGATGTATTAACCTGTATCCTCATGATAACTTACTATCCTTTGACTATGTCAGATTGTCTAACTGTGGACTGATTTATTAACCTGTAACCTCATGATAACTTACTATGCTTTGACTATGTCAGATGGTCTAACTGTGGAATGATTTATTATCCTGTATCCTCATGATAACTTACTATCCTTTGACTATGTCAGATGGTCTAACTGTGGACTGATGTATTAACCTGTATCCTCATGATAACTTACTATCCTTTGACTATGTCAGATGGTCTAACTGTGGACTGATTTATTAACCTGTATCCTCATGATAACTTACTATGCTTTGACTATGTCAGATGGTCTAACTGTGGAATGATTTATTATCCTGTATCCTCATGATAACTTACTATCCTTTGACTATGTCAGATGGTCTAACTGTGGACTGATTTATTAACCTGTATCCTCGTGATAACTTACTATGGTTTGACTATTTTTGATGGTCTAACTGTGGACTGATTTATTAACCTGTATCCTCATGATAACTTACTATGCTTTGACTGTGCCTGATGGTCTAACTGTGGACTGATTTATTAACCTGTATCCTCATGATAACTTACTATGCTTTGACTATGTCTGATGGTCTAACTGTTGACTGATTTATTGACCTGTATCCTCATGATAACTTACTATGCTTTGACTATGTCAGATGGTCTAACTGTTGACTGATTTATTAACCTGTATCCTCATGATAACTTACTATGCTTTGACTATGTTTGATGGTCTAACTGTGGACTGATTTATTAACCTGTATCCTCATGATTACTTACTATCCTTTTACTATGTTTGATGGTCTAACTGTGGACTGATTTATTAACCTGTATCCTCATGATAACTTACAATGCTTTGACTATGTCTGATGGTCTAACTGTTGACTGATTTATTAACCTGTATCCTCATGATAACTTACTATGCTTTGCCTATGTCTGATGGTCTTACTGTGGACTGATTTATTAACCTGTATCCTCATGATAACTTACTATCCTTTTACTATGTTTGATGGTCTAACTGTGGACTGATTTATTAACCTGTATCCTCATGATAACTTACTATGCTTTGACTATGTCAGATGGATAAACTGTGGACTGATTTATTAACCTGTATCCTCATGATAACTTACTATCCTTTGACTATGTCTGATGGTCTAACTGTGGACTGATTTATTAACCTGTATCCTCGTGATAACTTACTATGCTTTGACTCTGTTTGATGGTCTAACTGTTGACTGATTTATTAACCTGTATCATCATGATAACTTACTATGGTTTGACTATGTCTGATTGTCTAACTGTGGACTGATTTATTAACCTGTATCCTCATGATAACTTACTATACTTTGACTATGTCTGATGGTCTTACTGGGGACTGATGTATTAACCTGTATCCTCATGATAACTTACTATAGTTTGACTATGTCAGATGGTCTAACTGTTGACTGATTTATTAACCTGTATCCTCAGGATAACTTACTATCCTTTGACTATGCCTGATGGTCTAACTGTGGACTGATTTATTAACCTGTATCCTCATGATAACTTACTATGCTTTGACTATGCCAGATGGTCTAACTGTGGACTGATTTATTAACCTGTATCCTCATGATAACTTACTATGCTTTGACTATGTTTGATGGTCTAACTGTGGACTGATTTATTAACCTGTATCCTCATGATAACTTACTATCCTTTTACTATGTTTGATGGTCTAACTGTTGACTGATTTATTAACCTGTATCCTCATGATAACTTACTATGCTTTGACTATGTCTGATGGTCTAACTGTTGACTGATTTATTAACCTGTATCCTCATGATAACTTACTAATCTTTGCCTATGTCTGATGGTCTAACTGTGGACTGATTTATTAACCTGTATCCTCATGATAACTTACTATCCTTTGACTATGTCTGATGGTCTAACTGTGGACTGATTTATTAGCCTGTATCCTCATGATAACTTACTATCCTTTTACTATGTCAGATGGTCTAACTGTGGACTGATTTATTAACCTGTATCCTCATGATAACTTACTATCCTTTGACTATGTCAGATGGTCTAACTGTGGACTGATTTATTAACCTGTATCCTCGTGATAACTTACTATGCTTTGACTATGTTTGATGGTCTAACTGTGGACTGATTTATTAACCTGTATCCTCATGATAACTTACTATGCTTTGACTATGTCTGATGGTCTAACTGTGGACTGATTTATTAACCTGTATCCTCATGATAACTTACTATGCTTTGACTATGTCTGATGGTCTAACTGTGGACTGATTTATTAACCTGTATCCTCATGACAACTTACTATCCTTTTACTATGTCTGATGGTCTAACTGTGGACTGATTTATTAACCTGTATCCTCATGATAACTTACTATCCTTTGACTATGTCAGATAGTCTAACTGTGGACTGATTGATTAACCTGTATCCTCGTGATAACTTACTATGCTTTGACTATGTTTGATGGTCTAATTGTTGACTGATTTATTAACATGTATCCTCATAATAACTTACAATCCTTTTACTATGTCTGATGGTCTAACTGTGGACTGATTTATTAACCTGTATCCTCATGATAACTTACTATCCTTTGACTATGTCAGATGGTCTAACTGTGGACTGATTTATTAACCTGTATCCTCGTGATAACTTACTATGCTTTGACTATGTCTGATGGTCTAACTGTGGACTGATTCATTAACCTGTATGCTCATGATTACTTACTATCCTTTTACTATGTCAGATAGTCTAACTGTGGACTGATTTATTAACCTGTATCCTCATGATAACTTACTATACTTTGACTATGTTTGATGGTCCAACTGTGGACTGATTTATTAACCTGTATCCTCATGATAATTTATTATCCTTTTACTATGTCTGATGGTCTAACTGTGGACTGATGTATTAACCTTTATCCTCATGATAACTTACTATCCTTTGACTATGTCTGATGGTCTAACTGTGGACTGATTTATTAACCTTTGTCCTCATGACAACTTACTATCGTTTTACTATGTCTGATGGTCTAACTGTGGACTCATTTATTAACCTGTATCCTCATGATAACTTACTATGCTTTGACTATGTCATATGGTCTAACTGTGGACTGATTTATAAACCTGTATCCTCATGACAACTTACTATCCTTTTACTATGTCTGATGGTCTAACTGTGGACTGATTTATTAACCTGTATCCTCATGATAACTTACTATCCTTTGACTATGCCTGATGGTCTAACTTTGGACTGATTTATTAACCTGTATCCTCATGATAACTTACTATCCTTTGACTATGTCAGATGGTCTAACTGTGGACTGATTTATTAACCTGTATCCTCGTGATAACTTACTATGCTTTGACTATGTTTGATGGTCTAACTGTGGACTGATTTATTAACCTGTATCCTCATGATAACTTACTATGCTTTGACTATGCCTGATGGTCTAACTGTGGACTGATTTATTAACCTGTATCCTCATGATAACTTACTATCCTTTGACTATGCCAGATGGTCTAACTGTGGACTGATTTATTAACCTGTATCCTCATGATAAATTACTATGCTTTGACTATGTTTGATGGTCTAACTGTGGACTGATTTATTAACCTGTATCCTCATGATCTTACTATCCTTTTACTGTGTCTGATGGTCTAACTGTGGACTGATTTATTAACCTGTATCCGCATGATAACTTACTATGCTTTGACTATGTTTGATGGTCTAACTGTGGACTGATTTATTAACCTGTATCCTCATGATAACTTACTATGCTTTGACTATGTCTGATGGTCTAACTGTGGACTGATGTATTAACCTGTATCCTCATGATAACTTACTATCCTTTGACTATGTCAGATTGTCTAACTGTCGACTGATTTATTAACCTGTATCCTCATGATAACTTACTATGCTTTGACTATGTCAGATGGTCTAACTGTGGAATGATTTATTATCCTGTATCCTCATGATAACTTACTATCCTTTGACTATGTCAGATGGTCTAACTGTGGACTGATGTATTAACCTGTATCCTCATGATAACTTACTATCCTTTGACTATGTCAGATGGTCTAACTGTGGACTGATTTATTAACCTGTATCCTCATGATAACTTACTATGCTTTGACTATGTCAGATGGTCTAACTGTGGAATGATTTATTATCCTGTATCCTCATGATAACTTACTATCCTTTGACTATGTCAGATGGTCTAACTGTGGACTGATTTATTAACCTGTATCCTCGTGATAACTTACTATGCTTTGACTATTTTTGATGGTCTAACTGTGGACTGATTTATCAACCTGTATCCTCATGATAACTTACTATGCTTTGACTATGCCTGATGGTCTAACTGTGGACTGATTTATTAACCTGTATCCTCATGATAACTTACTATGGTCTAACTGTTGACTGATTTATTAACCTGTATCCTCATGATAACTTACTATGCTTTGACTATGTCAGATGGTCTAACTGTGGACTGATTTATTAACCTGTATCCTCATGATAACTTACTATGCTTTGACTATGTTTGATGGTCTAACTGTGGACTGATTTATTAACCTGTATCCTCCTTATAACTTACTATCCTTTTACTATGTCTGATGGTCTAACTGTGGACTGATTTATTAACCTGTATCCTCATGATAACTTACTATGCTTTGACTATGTTTTATGGTCTAACTGTGGACTGATTTATTAACCTGTATCCTCATGATAACTTACTATGCTTTGACTATGTCTGATGGTCTAACTGTGGACTGATTTATTAACCTGTATCCTCATGATAACTTACTATCCTTTGACTATGTCTGATGGTCTAACTGTGGACTGATTTATTAACCTGTATCCTCATGATAACTTACTATGCTTTGACTATGTGTGATGGTCTAACTGTTGACTGATTTATTATCCTGTATCCTCAGGATAACTTACAATCCTTTGACTATGCCTGATGGTCTAACTGTGGACTGATTTATTAACCTGTATCCTCATGATAACTTACTATGCTTTGACTATGCCAGATGGTCTACCTGTGGACTGATTTATTAACCTGTATCCTCATGATAACTTACTATGCTTTGACTATGTTTGATGGTCTAACTGTGGACTGATTTATTAACCTGTATCCTCATGATCACTTACTATGCTTTGACTATGTCTGATTGTCTAACTGTGGACTGATTTATTAACCTTTATCCTCATGATAACTTACTATGCTTTGACTATGTTTGATGGTCTTACTGTGGACTGATTTATTAACCTGTATCCTCATGATAACTTGCTATGCTTTGACTATGTCTGATGATCTAACTGTGGACTGATTTATTAACCTTTATCCTCATGATAACTTACTATCCTTTGACTATGTCTGATGGTCTAACTGTGGACTGATGTATTAACCTGTATCCTCATGATAACTCACTATCCTTTGACTATGTCAGAGTCTAACTGTGGACTGATTTATTTACCTGTATCCTCATGATAACTTACTGTCCTTTGACTATGTCAGATGGTCTAACTGTGACCTGATTTATTAACCCGTATCCTCGTGATAACTTACTATGCTTTGACTATGTTTGATGGTCTAACTGTGGACTGATTTATTAACCTGTATCCCCATGATAACTTACTATGCTTTGACTATGCCTGATGGTCTAACTGTGGACTGATTTATTAACCTGTATCCTCATGATAACTTACTATGCTTTTACTATGTTTGATGGTCTAACTGTGGACTGATTTATTAACCTGTATCCTCATGATAACTTACTATGCTTTGACTATGTCTGATGGTCTAACTGTGGACTGATTTATAAACCTGTATCCTCATGACAACTTACTATCATTTTACTATGTCTGATGGTCTAACTGTGGACTGATTTATTAACCTGTATCCTCAGGATAACTTACTATCCTTTGACTATGCCTGATGGTCTTACTGTGGACTGATTTATTAACCTGTATCCTCATGATAACTTACTATGCTTTGACTATGCCAGATGGTCTAACTGTGGACTGATTTATTAACCTGTATCCTCATGATAACTTACTATGCTTTGACTATGTTTGATGGTCTAACTGTGGACTGATTTTTTAACCTGTATCCTCATGATAACTTACTATCCTTTTACTATGTCTGATGGTCTAACTGTGGACTGATTTATTAACCTGTATCCTCATGATAACTTACTATGCTTTGACTATGTGTGATGGTCTAACTGTGGACTGATTTATTAACCTGTATCCTCATGATAACTTACTATGCTTTGACTATGTCTTATGGTCTAACTGTGGACTGATTTATTAACCTGTATCCTCATGATAACTTACTATCCTTTGACTATGTCTGATGGTCTAACTGTGGACTGATTTATTAACCTGTATCCTCATGATAACTTACTATCATTTGACTATGTCAGATGGTCTTACTGTGGACTTATTTATTAACCTGTATCCTCGTGATAACTTACTATGCTTTGACTATGTTTGATGGTCTAACTGTGGACTGATTTATTAACCTGTATCCTCATGATAACTTACTATGCTTTGACTATGCCTGATGGTCTAACTGTGGACTGATTTATTAACCTGTATCCTCATGATAACTTACTATGCTTTGACTATGTCTGATGGTCTAACTGTGGACTGATTTATTAACCTGTATACTCATGATAACTTACTATGCTTTAACTGTGTCAGATGGTCTAACTGTGGACTGATTTATTAACCTGTATCCTTATGATAACTTACTATGCTTTGACTATGTTTGATGGTCTCACTGTGGACTGATTTATTAACCTGTATCCTCATGATAACTTACTATCCTTTTGCTATGTCTGATGGTCTAACTGTGGACTGATTTATTAACCTGTATCCTCATGATAACTTACTATGCTTTGACTATGTTTGATGGTCTAACTGTGGACTGATTTATTAACCTGTATCCTCATGATAACTTACTCTCCTTTTACTATGTCTGATGGTCTAACTGTGGACTGATTCATTAACCTGTATCCTCATGATAACTTACTATCCTTTTACTATGTCTGATGGTCTAACTGTGGACTGATTTATTACCTGTATCCTCATGATAACTTACTATACTTTACTATGTTTGATTGTCTAACTGTGGACTGATTTATTAACCTGTATCCTCATGATAACTTACTATCCTTTTACTATGTCTGATGGTCTAACTGTGGACTGATTTATTAACCTGTATACTCATGATAACTTACTATCCTTTGACTATGTCAGATGGTCTAACTGTGGACTGATTTATTAACCTTTGTCCTCATGACAACTTACTATCCTTTTACTATATCTGATGGTCTTACTGTGGACTGATTTATTAACCTGTATCCTCATGATAACTTACTATGCTTTGACTATGTTTTATGGTCTAACTGTGGACTGATTTATTAACCTGTATCCTCATGATAACTTACTATGCTTTGACTATGTTTGATGGTCTAACTGTGGACTGATTTATTAACCTGTAGCCTCATGACAACTTACTATCCTTTTACAATGTCTGATGGTCTAACTATGGACTGATTTATTAACCTGTATCCTCATGACAACTTACTTTCCTTTTACTATGTCTGATGGTCTAACTGTGGACTGATTTATTAACCTGTATCCTCATGATAACTTACTATGCTTTGACTATGTCTGATGGTCTAACTGTGGACTGATTTATTAACCTGTTTCCTCATGATAACTTACTATCCTTTGACTATGTCAGATGGTCTAACTGTGGACTGATTTATTAACCTTTGTCCTCATGACAACTTACTATCCTTTTACTATGTCTGATGGTCTAACTGTGGACTGATTTATTAACCTGTATCCTCATAATAACTTACTATCCTTTGACTATGTCAGATAATCTAACTGTGGACTGATTTATTAACCTGTATCCTCATGATAACTTACTATGCTTTGACTATGTCTGATGGTCTAACTGTGGACTGATTTATTAACCTGTATCCTCATGATAACTTACTATCCTTTGACTATGTCTGATGGTCTTACTGTGGACTGATTTATTAACCTGTATCCTCATGATAACTTACTATGCTTTGACTATGTGTGATGGTCTAACTGTGGACTGATTTATTATCCTGTATCCTCAGGATAACTTACTATCCTTTGACTATGCCTGATGGTCTAATTGTGGACTGATTTATTAACCTGTATCCTCATGATAACTTACTATGCTTTGACTATGTTTGATGGTCTAACTGTGGACTGATTTATTAACCTGTATCCTAATGATAACTTACTATCCTTTTACTATGTCTGATGGTCTAACTGTGGACTGATTTATTAACCTGTATCCTCATGATAACTTTCTATGCTTTGACTATGTTTAATGGTCTAACTGTGGACTGATTTATTAACCTGTATCCTCATGATAACTTGCTATGCTTTGACTATGTGTGATGGTCTAACTGTGGACTGATTTATTAACCTGTATCCTCATGATAACTTACTATGCTTTGACTATGTCTGATGGTCTAACTGTGGACTGATTTATTAACCTGTATCCTCATGATAATTTACTATCCTTTGACTATGTCTGATGGTCTAACTGTTGACTGATTTATTAACCTGTATCCTCATGATAACTTACTATGCTTTGACTATGTCAGATGGTCTAACTGTGGACTTGTTTATTAACCTGTATCCTCATGATAACTTACTATGCTTTGACTATGTTTGATGGTCTAACTGTGGACTGATTTTTTAACCTGTATCCTCATGATAACTTACTATCCTTTTACTATGTCTGATGGTCTAACTGTGGACTGATTTATGAACCTGTATCCTCATGATAACTTACTATGCTTTTACTATGTTTGATGGTCTAACTGTGGACTGATTTATTAACCTGTATCCTCATGATAACTTACTATGTTTTGACTATGTCTGATGGTCTAACTGTGGACTGATTTATAAACCTGTATCCTCATGACAACTTACTATCATTTTACTATGTCTGATGGTCTAACTGTGGACTGATTTATTAACCTGTATCCTCAGGATAACTTACTATCCTTTGACTATGCCTGATGGTCTAACTGTGGACTGATTTATTAACCTGTATCCTCATGATAACTTACTATGCTTTGACTATGCCAGATGGTCTAACTGTGGACTGATTTATTAACCTGTATCCTCATGATAACTTACTATGCTTTGACTATGTTTGATGGTCTTACTGTGGACTGATTTTTTAACCTGTATGCTCATGATAACTTACTATCCTTTTACTATGTCTGATGGTCTAACTGTGGACTGATTGAATCACCTGTATCCTCATGATAACTTACTATGCTTTGACTATGTGTGATGGTCTAACTGTGGACTGATTTATTAACCTTTGTCCTCATGACAACTTACTATCCTTTTACTATATCTGATGATCTTACTGTGGACTGATTTATTAACCTGTATCCTCATGATAACTTACTATGCTTTGACTATGTTTGATGGTCTAACTGTGGACTGATTTATTAACCTGTATCCTCATGATAACTTACTATGCTTTGACTATGTTTGATGGTCTAACTGTGGACTGATTTATTAACCTGTAGCCTCATGACAACTTACTATCCTTTTACAATGTCTGATGGTCTAACTATGGACTGATTTATTAACCTGTATCCTCATGACAACTTACTTTCCTTTTACTATGTCTGATGGTCTGACTGTGGACTGATTTATTAACCTGTATCCTCATGATAACTTACTATGCTTTGACTATGTCTGATGGTCTAACTGTGGACTGATTTATTAACCTGTTTCCTCATGATAACTTACTATCCTTTGACTATGTCAGATGGTCTAACTGTGGACTGATTTATTAACCTTTGTCCTCATGACAACTTACTATCCTTTTACTATGTCTGATGGTCTAACTGTGGACTGATTTATTAACCTGTATCCTCATAATAACTTACTATCCTTTGACTATGTCAGATAATCTAACTGTGGACTGATTTATTAACCTGTATCCTCATGATAACTTACTATGCTTTGACTATGTCTGATGGTCTAACTGTGGACTGATTTATTAACCTGTATCCTCATGATAACTTACTATCCTTTGACTATGTCTGATGGTCTAACTGTGGACTGATTTATTAACCTGTATCCTCATGATAACTTACTATGCTTTGACTATGTGTGATGGTCTAACTGTGGACTGATTTATTATCCTGTATCCTCAGGATAACTTACTATCCTTTGACTATGCCTGATGGTCTAATTGTGGACTGATTTATTAACCTGTATCCTCATGATAACTTACTATGCTTTGACTATGTTTGATGGTCTAACTGTGGACTGATTTATTAACCTGTATCCTAATGATAACTTACTATCCTTTTACTATGTCTGATGGTCTAACTGTGGACTGATTTATTAACCTGTATCCTCATGATAACTTTCTATGCTTTGACTATGTTTAATGGTCTAACTGTGGACTGATTTATTAACCTGTATCCTCATGATAACTTGCTATGCTTTGACTATGTGTGATGGTCTAACTGTGGACTGATTTATTAACCTGTATCCTCATGATAACTTACTATGCTTTGACTATGTCTGATGGTCTAACTGTGGACTGATTTATTAACCTGTATCCTCATGATAATTTACTATGCTTTGACTATGTCTGATGGTCTAACTGTTGACTGATTTATTAACCTGTATCCTCATGATAACTTACTATGCTTTGACTATGTCAGATGGTCTAACTGTGGACTTGTTTATTAACCTGTATCCTCATGATAACTTACTATGCTTTGACTATGTTTGATGGTCTAACTGTGGACTGATTTATTATCCTGTATCCTCAGGATAACTTACTATCCTTTGACTATGCCTGATGGTCTAATTGTGGACTGATTTATTAACCTGTATCCTCATGATAACTTTCTATGCTTTGACTATGTTTAATGGTCTAACTGTGGACTGATTTATTAACCTGTATCCTCATGATAACTTGCTATGCTTTGACTATGTTTGATGGTCTAACTGTGGACTGATTTATTAACCTGTATCCTCATGATAACTTACTATGCTTTGACTATGTCTGATGGTCTAACTGTGGACTGATTTATTAACCTGTATCCTCATGATAATTTACTATGCTTTGACTATGTCTGATGGTCTAACTGTTGACTGATTTATTAACCTGTATCCTCATGATAACTTACTATGCTTTGACTATGTCAGATGGTCTAACTGTGGACTTGTTTATTAACCTGTATCCTCATGATAACTTACTATGCTTTGACTATGTTTGATGGTCTAACTGTGGACTGATTTATTATCCTGTATCCTCAGGATAACTTACTATCCTTTGACTATGCCTGATGGTCTAATTGTGGACTGATTTATTAACCTGTATCCTCATGATAACTTTCTATGCTTTGACTATGTTTAATGGTCTAACTGTGGACTGATTTATTAACCTGTATCCTCATGATAACTTGCTATGCTTTGACTATGTTTGATGGTCTAACTGTGGACTGATTTATTAACCTGTATCCTCATGATAACTTACTATGCTTTGACTATGTCTGATGGTCTAACTGTGGACTGATTTATTAACCTGTATCCTCATGATAATTTACTATGCTTTGACTATGTCTGATGGTCTAACTGTTGACTGATTTATTAACCTGTATCCTCATGATAACTTACTATGCTTTGACTATGTCAGATGGTCTAACTGTGGACTTGTTTATTAACCTGTATCCTCATGATAACTTACTATGCTTTGACTATGTTTGATGGTCTAACTGTGGACTGATTTATTATCCTGTATCCTCAGGATAACTTACTATCCTTTGACTATGCCTGATGGTCTAATTGTGGACTGATTTATTAACCTGTATCCTCATGATAACTTTCTATGCTTTGACTATGTTTAATGGTCTAACTGTGGACTGATTTATTAACCTGTATCCTCATGATAACTTGCTATGCTTTGACTATGTTTGATGGTCTAACTGTGGACTGATTTATTAACCTGTATCCTCATGATAACTTACTATGCTTTGACTATGTCTGATGGTCTAACTGTGGACTGATTTATTAACCTGTATCCTCATGATAACTTACTATGCTTTGACTATGTCTGATGGTCTAACTGTTGACTGATTTATTAACCTGTATCCTCATGATAACTTACTATGCTTTGACTATGTCAGATGGTCTAACTGTGGACTTGTTTATTAACCTGTATCCTCATGATAACTTACTATGCTTTGACTATGTTTGATGGTCTAACTGTGGACTGATTTATTATCCTGTATCCTCAGGATAACTTACTATCCTTTGACTATGCCTGATGATCTAATTGTGGACTGATTTATTAACCTGTATCCTCATGATAACTTTCTATGCTTTGACTATGTTTAATGGTCTAACTGTGGACTGATTTATTAACCTGTATCCTCATGATAACTTGCTATGCTTTGACTATGTTTGATGGTCTAACTGTGGACTGATTTATTAACCTGTATCCTCATGATAACTTACTATGCTTTGACTATGTCTGATGGTCTAACTGTGGACTGATTTATTAACCTGTATCCTCATGATAATTTACTATGCTTTGACTATGTCTGATGGTCTAACTGTTGACTGATTTATTAACCTGTATCCTCATGATAACTTACTATGCTTTGACTATGTCAGATGGTCTAACTGTGGACTTGTTTATTAACCTGTATCCTCATGATAACTTACTATGCTTTGACTATGTTTGATGGTCTAACTGTGGACTGATTTTTTAACCTGTATCCTCATGATAACTTACTATCCTTTTACTATGTCTGATGGTCTAACTGTGGACTGATTTATGAACCTGTATCCTCATGATAACTTACTATGCTTTTACTATGTTTGATGGTCTAACTGTGGACTGATTTATTAACCTGTATCCTCATGATAACTTACTATGTTTTGACTATGTCTGATGGTCTAACTGTGGACTGATTTATAAACCTGTATCCTCATGACAACTTACTATCATTTTACTATGTCTGATGGTCTAACTGTGGACTGATTTTTTAACCTGTATCCTCAGGATAACTTACTATCCTTTGACTATGCCTGATGGTCTAACTGTGGACTGATTTATTAACCTGTATCCTCATGATAACTTACTATGCTTTGACTATGCCGGATGGTCTAACTGTGGACTGATTTATTAACCTGTATCCTCATGATAACTTACTATGCTTTGACTATGTTTGATGGTCTTACTGTGGACTGATTTTTTAACCTGTATGCTCATGATAACTTACTATCCTTTTACTATGTCTGATGGTCTAACTGTGGACTGATTTAATCACCTGTATCCTCATGATAACTTACTATGCTTTGACTATGTGTGATGGTCTAACTGTGGACTGATTTATTAACCTGTATCCTCATGATAACTTACTATGCTTTGACTATGCCAGATGGTCTAACTGTGGACTGATTTATTAACCTGTATCCTCATGATAACTTACTATGCTTTGACTATGTTTGATGGTCTAACTGTGGACTGATTTTTTAACCTGTATGCTCATGAAAACTTACTATCCTTTTACTATGTCTGATGGTCTAACTGTGGACTGATTTAATCACCTGTATCCTCATGATAACTTACTATGCTTTGACTATGTGTGATGGTCTAACTGTGGACTGATTTATTAACCTGTATCCTCATGATAACTTACTATGCTTTGACTATGTTTGATGGTCTAACTGTGGACTGATTTATTAACCTGTATCCTCATGATAACTTACTATGCTTTGACTATGTTTGATGGTCTAACTGTGGACTGATTTTTTAACCTGTATGCTCATGATAACTTACTATCCTTTTACTATGTCTGATGGTCTAACTGTGGACTGATTTAATCACCTGTATCCTCATGATAACTTACTATCCTTTTACTATGTCTGATGGTCTAACTGTGGACTGATTTATTAACCTGTATCCTCATGATAACTTACTATGCTTTGACTATGTCTTATGGTCTAACTGTGGACTGATTTATTAACCTGTATCCTCATGATAACTTACTATCCTTTGACTATGTCTGATGGTCTAACTGTGGACTGATTTATTAACCTGTATCCTCATGATAACTTACTATGCTTTGACTATGTCAGATGGTCTAACTGTGGACTGATTTATTAACCTGTATCCTCATGATAACTTACTATCATTTGACTATGTCAGATGGTCTAACTGTGGACTTATTTATTAACCTGTATCCTCGTGATAACTTACTATGCTTTGACTATGTTTGATGGTCTAACTGTGGACTGATTTATTAACCTGTATCCTCATGATAACTTACTATGCTTTGACTATGCCTGATGGTCTTACTGTGGACTGATTTATTAACCTGTATCCTGATGATAACTTACTATGATTCGACTGTATCTGATGGTCTAACTGTGGACTGATTTATTAACCTGTATCCTCATGATAACTTACTATGCTTTGACTATGTTTGATGGTCTAACTGTGGACTGATTTATTAACCTGTATCCTTATGATAACTTACTATGCTTTGACTATGTTTGATGGTCTCACTGTGGACTGATTTATTAACCTGTATCCTCATGATAACTTACTATCCTTTTACTATGTCTGATGGTCTAACTGTGGACTGATTTATTAACCTGTATCCTCATGATAACTTACTATGCTTTGACTATGTTTGATGGTCTAACTGTGGACTGATTTATTAACCTGTATCCTCATGATAACTTACTATGCTTTGACTATGTTTGATGGTCTAACTGTGGACTCATTTATTAACCTGTATCCTCATGACAACTTACTATCCTTTTACTATGGGAGATGGTCTAACTGTGGACTGATTTATTAACCTGTATCCTCATGACAACTTACTATCCTTTTACTATGTCTGATGGTCTAACTGTGGACTGATTTATTTACCTGTATCCTCATGATAACTTACTATGCTTTGACTATGTGTGATGGTCTAACTGTGGACTGATTTATTAACCTGTATCCTCATGATAACTTACTATGCTTTGACTATGTCAGATGGTCTAACTGTGGACTGATTTATTAACCTGTATCCTCATGATAACTTAGTATGCTTTGACTATGTCAGATGGTCTAACTGTGGACTGATTTATTAACCTGTATCCTCATGACAACTTACTATCCTTTTACTATGTCTGATGGTCTAACTGTGGACTGATTTATTAACCTGTATCCTCATGACAACTTACTATGCTTTGACTATGTCAGATGGTCTAACTGTGGACTGATTTATTAACCTGTATCCTCATGATAACTTAGTATGCTTTGACTATGTCAGATGGTCTAACTGTGGACTGATTTATTAACCTGTATCCTCATGATAACTTACTATCCTTTGACTATGTCTGATGGTCTAACTGTGGACTTATTTATTAACCTGTATCCTCGTGATAACTTACTATGCTTTGACTATGTTTGATGGTCTAACTGTGGACTGATTTATTAACCTGTATCCTCATGATAACTTACTATGCTTTGACTATTCCTGATGGTCTAACTGTGGACTGATTTATTAACCTGTATCCTCATGATAACTTACTATGCTTTGACTATGTCTGATGGTCTAACTGTGGACTGATTTATTAACCTGTATCCTCATGATAACTTACTCTCCTTTTACTATGTCTGATGGTCTAACTGTGGACTGATTTATTAACCTGTATCCTCATGATAACTTACTATCCTTTGACTATGTCAGATGGTCTAACTGTGGACTGATTTATTAACCTGTATCCTCATGATAACTTACTATACTTTGACTATGTTTGATTGTCTAACTGTGGACTGATTTATTAACCTGTATCCTCATGATAACTTACTATCCTTTTACTATGTCTGATGGTCTAACTGTGGACTGATTTATTAACCTGTATACTCATGATAACTTACTATCCTTTGACTATGTCAGATGGTCTTCCTGTGGACTGATTTATTTACCTTTGTCCTCATGACAACTTACTATCCTTTTACTATATCTGATGGTCTTACTGTGGACTGATTTATTAACCTGTATCCTCATGATAACTTACTATGCTTTGACTATGTTTGATTGTCTAACTGTGGACTGATTTATTAACCTGTATCCTCATGATAACTTACTATCCTTTGACTATGTCAGATGGTCTAACTGTGGACTGATTTATTAACCTGTATCCTCATGATAACTTACTATGCTTTGACTATGTTTGATTGTCTAACTGTGGACTGATTTATTAACCTGTATCCTCATGACAACTTACTATCCTTTTACAATGTCTGATTGTCTAACTATAGACTGATTTATTAACCTGTATCCTCATGACAACTTACTTTCCTTTTACTATGTCTGATGGTCTAACTGTGGACTGATTTATTAACCTGTATCCTCATGATAACTTACTATGCTTTGACTATGTCTGATGGTCTTACTGTGGACTGATTTATTAACCTGTTTCCTCATGATAACTTACTATCCTTTGACTATGTCAGATGGTCTAACAGTGGACTGATTTATTAACCTTTGTCCTCATGACAACTTACTATCCTTTTACTATGTCTGATGGTCTAAATGTGGACTGATTTATTAACCTGTATCCTCATGATAACATACTATCCTTTGACTATGTCAGATAATCTAACTGTGGACTGATTTATTAACCTGTATCGTCATGATAACTTACTATGCTTTGACTATGTTTGATGGTCTAACTGTGGACTCATTTATTAACCTGTATCCTCATGACAACTTACTATCCTTTTACTACGGGAGATAATCTAACTGTGGACTGATTTATTAACCTGTATCCTCATGACAACTTACTATCATTTTACTATGTCTGATGGTCTAACTGTGGACTGATTTATTAACCTGTATCCTCATGATAACTTACTATCCTTTGACTATGTCAGATGGTCTAACTGTGGACTGATTTATTAACCTGTATCCTCGTGATAACTTACCATGCATTGACTATGTCTGATGGTCTAAATGTGGACTGATTTATTAACCTGTATCCTCATGATAACTTACTATGCTTTGACTATGCCTGATGGTCTAACTGTGGACTGATTTATTAACCTGTATCCTCATGATAACTTACTATCCTTTGACTATGTCAGATGGTCTAACTGTGGACTGATTTATTAACCTGTATCCTCGTGATAACTTACCATGCATTGACTATGTCTGATGGTCTAAATGTGGACTGATTTATTAACCTGTATCCTCATGATAATTTACTATGCTTTGACTATGCCTGATGGTCTAACTGTGGACTGATTTATTAACCTGTATCCTCGTGATAACTTACCATGCATTGACTATGTCTGATGGTCTAAATGTGGACTGATTTATTAACCTGTATCCTCATGATAACTTACTATGCTTTGACTATGCCTGATGGTCTAACTTTGGACTGATTTATTAACCTGTATCCTCATGATAACTTACTATCCTTTGACTATGTCAGATGGTCTAACTGTGGACTGATTTATTAACCTGTATCCTCATGACAACTTACTATCCTTTTACTATGTCTGATGGTCTAACTGTGGACTGATTTATTAACCTGTATCCTCATGATAACTTACTATGCTTTGACTATGTCTGATGGTCTAACTGTGGACTGATTAATTAACCTGTATCCTCATGATAACTTACTATCCTTTGACTATGTCTGATGGTCTAACTGTGGACTGATTTATTAGCCTGTATCCTCATGATAACTTACTATTCTTTGACTATGTCAGATGGTCTAAATGTGGACTGATTTATTAACCTGTATCCTCATGATAACTTACTATCCTTTGACTATGTCAGATGGTCTAACTGTGGACTGATTTATTAACCTGTATCCTCGTGATAACTTACTATGCTTTGACTATGTTTGATGGTCTAACTGTGGACTGATTTATTAACCTGTATCCTTATGATAACTTACTATGCTTTGACTATGTCTGATGGTCTAACTGTGGACTGATTTATTAACCTGTATCCTCATGATTACTTACTATGCTTTGACTATGTCTGATGGTCTTACTGTGGACTGATTTATTAACCTGTATCCTCATGACAACTTACTATCATTTTACTATGTCTGATGGTCTAACTGTGGACTCATTTATAAACCTGTATCCTCAGGATAACTTACTATCCTTTGACTATGCCTGATAGTCTAACTGTGGACTGATTTATTAACCTGTATCCTCATGATAACTTACTATCCATTGACTATGCCAGATGGTCTAACTGTGGACTGATTTATTAACCTGTATCCTCATGATGACTTACTATGCTTTGACTATGTTTGATGGTCTAACTGTGGACTGATTTATTAACCTGTATCCTCATGATAACTTACTATCCTTTTACTATGTCTGATGGTCTAACTGTGGACTGATTTATTAACCTGTATCCTCATGATAACTTACTATGCTTTGACTATGCCAGATGGTCTAACTGTGGACTGATTTATTAACCTGTATCCTCATGATAACTTACTATGCTTTGACTATGTTTGATTGTCTAACTGTGGACTGATTTATTCACCTGTATCCTCATGATAACTTACTATCCTTTGACTATGTCTGATGGTCTAACTGTGGACTGATTTATTAACCTGTATCCTCATGATAACTTACTATCCTTTGACTATGTCTGATGGTCTAACTGTGGACTGATTTATTAACCTGTATCCTCATGATAACTTACTATGCTTTGACTGTGTGTGATGGTCTAACTGTAGACTGATTTATTATCCTGTATCCTCAGGATAACTTACTATCCTTTGACTATGCCTGATGGTCTAACTGTGGACTGATTTATTAACCTGTATCCTCATGATAACTTACTATGCTTTGACTATGCCAGATGGTCTAACTGTGGACTGATTTATTAACCTGTATCCTCATGATAACTTACTATGCTTTGACTATGTTTGATGGTCTAACTGTGGACTGATTTATTAACCTGTATCCTCATGATAACTTACTATCCTTTTACTATGTCTGATGGTCTAACTGTGGACTGATTTATTAACCTGTATCCTCATGATAACTTACTATGCTTTGACTATGTGTGATGGTCTAACTGTGGACTGATTTATTAACCTGTATCCTCATGACAACTTACTATCCTTTTACTATGGGAGATGGTCTAACTGTGGACTGATTTATTAACCTGTATCCTCATGACAACTTACTATCCTTTTACTATGTCTAATGGTCTAATTGTGGACTGATTTATTAACCTGTATCCTCATTATAACTTACTATCCTTTGACTATGTCAGATGGTCTAACTGTGGACTGATTTATTAACCTGTATCCTCGTGATAACTTACCATGCATTGACTATGTCTGATGGTCTAAATGTGGACTGATTTATTAACCTGTATGCTCATGATAACTTACTATGCTTTGACTATGCCTGATGGTCTAACTGTGGACTGATTTATTAACCTGTATCCTCATGATAACTTACTATGCTTTGACTATGTCTGATGGTCTAACTGTGGACTGATTTATTAACCTGTATCCTCATGATAACTTACTATGCTTTGACTATGTCTGATGGTCTAACTGTGGACTGATTTATTAACCTGTATCCTCATGATAACTTACTATCCTTTGACTATGTCTGATGGTCTAACTGTGGACTGATTTATTAGCCTGTATCCTCATGATAACTTACTATCCTTTGACTATGTCAGATGGTCTAAATGTGGACTGATTTATTAACCTGTATCCTCATGATAACTAACTATCCTTTGACTATGTCAGATGGTCTAACTGTGGACTGATTTATTAACCTGTATCCTCGTGATAACTTACTATGCTTTGACTATGTTTGATGGTCTAACTGTGGACTGATTTATTAACCTGTATCCTTATGATAACTTACTATGCTTTGATTATGTCTGATGGTCTAACTGTGGACTGATTTATTAACCTGTATCCTCATGATAACTTACTATGCTTTGACTATGTCTGATGGTCTAACTGTGGACTGATTTATTAACCTGTATCCTCATGACAACTTACTATCATTTTACTATGTCTGATGGTCTAACTGTGGACTGATTTATTAACCTGTATCCTCAGGATAACTTACTATCCTTTGACTATGCCTGATGGTCTAACTGTGGACTGATTTATTAACCTGTATCCTCATGATAACTTACTATCCTTTGACTATGCCAGATGGTCTAACTGTGGACTGATTTATTAACCTGTATCCTCATGATAACTTACTATGCTTTGACTATGTTTGATGGTCTAACTGTGGACTGATTTATTAACCTGTATCCTCATGATAACTTACTATGCTTTGACTATGTCAGATGGTCTACCTGTTGACTGATTTATTAACCTGTATCCTCATGATAACTTACTATCCTTTGACTATGTCAGATGGTCTAACTGTGGACTGATTTATTAACCTGTATCCTCGTGATAACTTACTATCCTTTGACTATGTCAGATGGTCTACCTGTTGACTGATTTATTAACCTGTATCCTCATGATAACTTACTATGCTTTGACTATGTTTGATCGTCTAACTGTGGACTGATTTATTAACCTGTATCCTCATGATAACTTACTATCCTTTTACTATGTGTGATGGTCTAACTGTGGACTGATTTATTAACCTGTATCCTCATGATAACTTACTATCCTTTGACTATGTCAGATGGTCTAACTGTGGACTGATTTATTAACCTGTATCCTCGTGATAACTTACTATGCTTTGACTATGTTTGATCGTCTAACTGTGGACTGATGTATTAACCTGTATCTTCATGATAACTTACTATCCTTTTACTATGTCTGATGGTCTAACTGTGGACTGATTTATTAACCTGTATCCTCATGATAACTTACTATGCTTTGACTATGTTTGATGGTCTAACTGTGGACTGATTTATTAACCTGTGACCTCATGATAACTTACTATCCTTTTACTATGTCTGATGGTCTAACTGTGGACTGATTTATTAACCTTTGTCCTCATGACAACTTACTATCGTTTTACTATGTCTGATGGTCTAACTGTGGACTGATTTATTAACATGTATCCTCATGATAACTTACTATCCTTTGACTATGTCAGATGGTCTAACTGTGGACTGATTTATTAACCTGTATCCTCATGACAACTTACTATCCTTTTACTATGTCTGATGGTCTTACTGTGGACTGATTTATTAACCTGTATCCTCATGATAACTTACTATCCTTTGACTATGTCTGATGGTCTAACTGTGGACTGATTTATTAACCTGTATCCTCATGATAACTTACTATCCTTTGACTATGTCTGATGGTCTAACTGTGGACTGATTTATTAACCTGTATCCTCATGATAACTTACTATGCTTTGACTATGTGTGATGGTCTAACTGTGGACTGATTTATTATCCTGTATCCTCAGGATAACTTACTATCCTTTGACTATGCCTGATGGTCTAATTGTGGACTGATTTATTAACCTGTATCCTCATGATAACTTACTATGCTTTGACTATGTTTGATGGTCTAACTGTGGACTGATTTATTAACCTGTATCCTAATGATAACTTACTATCCTTTTACTATGTCTGATGGTCTAACTGTGGACTGATTTATTAACCTGTATCCTCATGATAACTTTCTATGCTTTGACTATGTTTAATGGTCTAACTGTGGACTGATTTATTAACCTGTATCCTCATGATAACTTGCTATGCTTTGACTATGTGTGATGGTCTAACTGTGGACTGATTTATTAACCTGTATCCTCATGATAACTTACTATGCTTTGACTATGTCTGATGGTCTAACTGTGGACTGATTTATTAACCTGTATCCTCATGATAATTTACTATGCTTTGACTATGTCTGATGGTCTAACTGTTGACTGATTTATTAACCTGTATCCTCATGATAACTTACTATGCTTTGACTATGTCAGATGGTCTAACTGTGGACTTGTTTATTAACCTGTATCCTCATGATAACTTACTATGCTTTGACTATGTTTGATGGTCTAACTGTGGACTGATTTTTTAACCTGTATCCTCATGATAACTTACTATCCTTTTACTATGTCTGATGGTCTAACTGTGGACTGATTTATGAACCTGTATCCTCATGATAACTTACTATTCTTTTACTATGTTTGATGGTCTAACTGTGGACTGATTTATTAACCTGTATCCTCATGATAACTTACTATGTTTTGACTATGTCTGATGGTCTAACTGTGGACTGATTTATAAACCTGTATCCTCATGACAACTTACTATCATTTTACTATGTCTGATGGTCTAACTGTGGACTGATTTATTAACCTGTATCCTCAGGATAACTTACTATCCTTTGACTATGCCTGATGGTCTAACTGTGGACTGATTTATTAACCTGTATCCTCATGATAACTTACTATGCTTTGACTATGCCAGATGGTCTAACTGTGGACTGATTTATTAACCTGTATCCTCATGATAACTTACTATGCTTTGACTATGTTTGATGGTCTTACTGTGGACTGATTTTTTAACCTGTATGCTCATGATAACTTACTATCCTTTTACTATGTCTGATGGTCTAACTGTGGACTGATTTAATCACCTGTATCCTCATGATAACTTACTATGCTTTGACTATGTCTGATGGTCTAACTGTGGACTGATTTATTAACCTGTATCCTCATGATAACTTACTATGCTTTGACTATGTGTGATGGTCTAACTGTGGACTGATTTATTAACCTGTATCCTCATGATAACTTACTATGCTTTGTACTATGCCAGATGGTCTAACTGTGGACTGATTTATTAACCTGTATCCTCATGATAACTTACTATGCTTTGACTATGTTTGATGGTCTAACTGTGGACTGATTTTTTAACCTGTATGCTCATGATAACTTACTATCCTTTTACTATGTCTGATGGTCTAACTGTGGACTGATTTAATCACCTGTATCCTCATGATAACTTACTATGCTTTGACTATGTGTGATGGTCTAACTGTGGACTGATTTATTAACCTGTATCCTCATGATAACTTACTATGCTTTGACTATGTTTGATGGTCTAACTGTGGACTGATTTATTAACCTGTATCCTCATGATAACTTACTATGCTTTGACTATGTTTGATGGTCTAACTGTGGACTGATTTTTTAACCTGTATGCTTATGATAACTTACTATCCTTTTACTATGTCTGATGGTCTAACTGTGGACTGATTTAATCACCTGTATCCTCATGATAACTTACTATCCTTTTACTATGTCTGATGGTCTAACTGTGGACTGATTTATTAACCTGTATCCTCATGATAACTTACTATGCTTTGACTATGTCTTATGGTCTAACTGTGGACTGATTTATTAACCTGTATCCTCATGATAACTTACTATCCTTTGACTATGTCTGATGGTCTAACTGTGGACTGATTTATTAACCTGTATCCTCATGATAACTTACTATGCTTTGACTATGTCAGATGGTCTAACTGTGGACTGATTTATTAACCTGTATCCTCATGATAACTTACTATGCTTTGACTAGGCTTATGGTCTTACTGTGGACTGATTTATTAACCTGTATCCTGATGATAACTTACTATGATTTGACTGTATCTGATGGTCTAACTGTGGACTGATTTATTAACCTGTATCCTCATGATAACTTACTATGCTTTGACTATGTTTGATGGTCTAACTGTGGACTGATTTATTAACCTGTATCCTTATGATAACTTACTATGCTTTGACTATGTTTGATGGTCTCACTGTGGACTGATTTATTAACCTGTATCCTCATGATAACTTACTATCCTTTTACTATGTCTGATGGTCTAACTGTGGACTGATTTATTAACCTGTATCCTCATGATAACTTACTATGCTTTGACTATGTTTGATGGTCTAACTGTGGACTGATTTATTAACCTGTATCCTCATGATAACTTACTATGCTTTGACTATGTTTGATGGTCTAACTGTGGACTCATTTATTAACCTGTATCCTCATGACAACTTACTATCCTTTTACTATGGGAGATGGTCTAACTGTGGACTGATTTATTAACCTGTATCCTCATAACAACTTACTATCCTTTTACTATGTCTGATGGTCTAACTGTGGACTGATTTATTAACCTGTATCCTCATGATAACTTACTATGCTTTGACTATGTCTGATGGTCTAACTGTGGACTGATTTATTAACCTGTATCCTCATGATAACTTACTATCCTTTGACTATGTCTGATGGTCTAACTGTGGACTGATTTATTAACCTGTATCCTCATGATAACTTTCTATGCTTTGACTATGTTTGATGGTCTAACTGTGGACTGATTTATTAACCTGTATCCTCATGATAACTTTCTATGCTTTGACTATGTGTGATGGTCAAACTGTGGACTGATTTATTATCCTGTATCCTCAGGATAACTTACTATGCTTTGACTATGTGTGATGGTCAAACTGTGGACTGATTTATTAACCTGTATCCTCATGATAACTTACTATGCTTTGACTATGTCTGATGGTCAAACTGTGGACTGATTTATTATCCTGTATCCTCAGGATAACTTACTATGCTTTGACTATGTGTGATGGTCTAACTGTGGACTGATTTATTAACCTGTATCCTCATGATAACTTACTATGCTTTGACTATGTGTGATGGTCAAACTGTGGACTGATTTATTATCCTGTATCCTCAGGATAACTTACTATGCTTTGACTATGTGTGATGGTCAAACTGTGGACTGATTTATTAACCTGTATCCTCATGATAACTTACTATGCTTTGACTATGTCTGATGGTCTAACTGTGGACTGATTTATTAACCTGTATCCTCATGATAACTTACTATCCTTTGACTATGTCTGATGGTCTAACTGTGGACTGATTTATTAACCTGTATCCTCATGATAACTTTCTATGCTTTGACTATGTCTGATGGTCTAACTGTGGACTGATTTATTAACCTGTATCCTCATGATAACTTACTATGCTTTGACTATGTGTGATGGTCAAACTGTGGACTGATTTATTATCCTGTATCCTCAGGATAACTTACTATCCTTTGACTATGCCTGATGGTCTAATTGTGGACTGATTTATTAACCTGTATCCTCATGATAACTTACTATGCTTTGACTATGTTTGATGGTCTAACTGTGGACTGATTTATTAACCTGTATCCTAATGATAACTTACTATCCTTTTACTATGTCTGATGGTCTAACTGTGGACTGATTTATTAACCTGTATCCTCATGATAACTTTCTATGCTTTGACTATGTTTAATGGTCTAACTGTGGACTGATTTATTAACCTGTATCCTCATGATAACTTGCTATGCTTTGACTATGTGTGATGGTCTAACTGTGGACTGATTTATTAACCTGTATCCTCATGATAACTTACTATGCTTTGACTATGTCTGATGGTCTAACTGTGGACTGATTTATTAACCTGTATCCTCATGATAATTTACTATGCTTTGACTATGTCTGATGGTCTAACTGTTGACTGATTTATTGACCTGTATCCTCATGATAACTTACTATGCTTTGACTATGTCAGATGGTCTAACTGTGGACTTGTTTATTAACCTGTATCCTCATGATAACTTACTATGCTTTGACTATGTTTGATGGTCTAACTGTGGACTGATTTTTTAACCTGTATCCTCATGATAACTTACTATCCTTTTACTATGTCTGATGGTCTAACTGTGGACTGATTTATTAACCTGTATCCTCATGATAACTTACTATTCTTTTACTATGTCTGATGGTCTAACTGTGGACTGATTTATTAACCTGTATCCTCATGATAACTTACTATGTTTTGACTATGTCTGATGGTCTAACTGTGGACTGATTTATAAACCTGTATCCTCATGACAACTTACTATCATTTTACTATGTCTGATGGTCTAACTGTGGACTGATTTATTAACCTGTATCCTCAGGATAACTTACTATCCTTTGACTATGCCTGATGGTCTAACTGTGGACTGATTTATTAACCTGTATCCTCATGATAACTTACTATGCTTTGACTATGCCAGATGGTCTAACTGTGGACTGATTTATTAACCTGTATCCTCATGATAACTTACTATGCTTTGACTATGTTTGATGGTCTTACTGTGGACTGATTTTTTAACCTGTATGCTCATGATAACTTACTATCCTTTTACTATGTCTGATGGTCTAACTGTGGACTGATTTAATCATCTGTATCCTCATGATAACTTACTATGCTTTGACTATGTCTGATGGTCTAACTGTGGACTGATTTATTAACCTGTATCCTCATGATAACTTACTATGCTTTGACTATGTGTGATGGTCTAACTGTGGACTGATTTATTAACCTGTATCCTCATGATAACTTACTATGCTTTGACTATGCCAGATGGTCTAACTGTGGACTGATTTATTAACCTGTATCCTCATGATAACTTACTATGCTTTGACTATGTTTGATGGTCTAACTGTGGACTGATTTTTTAACCTGTATGCTCATGATAACTTACTATCCTTTTACTATGTCTGATGGTCTAACTGTGGACTGATTTAATCACCTGTATCCTCATGATAACTTACTATGCTTTGACTATGTGTGATGGTCTAACTGTGGACTGATTTATTAACCTGTATCCTCATGATAACTTACTATGCTTTGACTATGTTTGATGGTCTAACTGTGGACTGATTTATTAACCTGTATCCTCATGATAACTTACTATGCTTTGACTATGTTTGATGGTCTAACTGTGGACTGATTTTTTAACCTGTATGCTTATGATAACTTACTATCCTTTTACTATGTCTGATGGTCTAACTGTGGACTGATTTAATCACCTGTATCCTCATGATAACTTACTATCCTTTTACTATGTCTGATGGTCTAACTGTGGACTGATTTATTAACCTGTATCCTCATGATAACTTACTATGCTTTGACTATGTCTTATGGTCTAACTGTGGACTGATTTATTAACCTGTATCCTCATGATAACTTACTATCCTTTGACTATGTCTGATGGTCTAACTGTGGACTGATTTATTAACCTGTATCCTCATGATAACTTACTATGCTTTGACTATGTCAGATGGTCTAACTGTGGACTGATTTATTAACCTGTATCCTCATGATAACTTACTATCATTTGACTATGTCAGATGGTCTAACTGTGGACTGATTTATTAACCTGTATCCTCGTGATAACTTACTATGCTTTGACTATGTTTGATGGTCTAACTGTGGACTGATTTATTAACCTGTATCCTCATGATAACTTACTATGCTTTGACTATGCCTGATGGTCTTACTGTGGACTGATTTATTAACCTGTATCCTGATGATAACTTACTATGATTTGACTGTATCTGATGGTCTAACTGTGGACTGATTTATTAACCTGTATCCTCATGATAACTTACTATGCTTTGACTATGTTTGATGGTCTAACTGTGGACTGATTTATTAACCTGTATCCTTATGATAACTTACTATGCTTTGACTATGTTTGATGGTCTCACTGTGGACTGATTTATTAACCTGTATCCTCATGATAACTTACTATCCTTTTACTATGTCTGATGGTCTAACTGTGGACTGATTTATTAACCTGTATCCTCATGATAACTTACTATGCTTTGACTATGTTTGATGGTCTAACTGTGGACTGATTTATTAACCTGTATCCTCATGATAACTTACTATGCTTTGACTATGTTTGATGGTCTAACTGTGGACTCATTTATTAACCTGTATCCTCATGACAACTTACTATCCTTTTACTATGGGAGATGGTCTAACTGTGGACTGATTTATTAACCTGTATCCTCATAACAACTAACTATCCTTTTACTATGTCTGATGGTCTAACTGTGGACTGATTTATTAACCTGTATCCTCATGATAACTTACTATGCTTTGACTATGTGTGATGGTCTAACTGTGGACTGATTTATTAACCTGTATCCTCATGATAACTTACTATGCTTTGACTATGTCAGATGGTCTAACTGTGGACTGATTTATTAACCTGTATCCTCATGATAACTTAGTATGCTTTGACTATGTCAGATGGTCTAACTGTGGACTGATTTATTAACCTGTATCCTCATGATAACTTACTATCCTTTGACTATGTCAGATGGTCTAACTGTGGACTTATTTATTAACCTGTATCCTCGTGATAACTTACTATGCTTTGACTATGTTTGATGGTCTAACTGTGGACTGATTTATTAACCTGTATCCTCATGATAACTTACTATGCTTTGACTATGCCTGATGGTCTAACTGTGGACTGATTTATTAACCTGTATCCTCATGATAACTTACTATGCTTTGACTATGTCTGATGGTCTAACTGTGGACTGATTTATTAACCTGTATCCTCATGATAACTTACTCTCCTTTTACTATGTCTGATGGTCTAACTGTGGACTGATTTATTAACCTGTATCCTCATGATAACTTACTATCCTTTGACTATGTCAGATGGTCTAACTGTGGACTGATTTATTAACCTGTATCCTCATGATAACTTACTATACTTTGACTATGTTTGATTGTCTAACTGTGGACTGATTTATTAACCTGTATCCTCATGATAACTTACTATCCTTTTACTATGTCTGATGGTCTAACTGTGGACTGATTTATTAACCTGTATCCTCATGACAACTTACTTTCCTTTTACTATGTCTGATGGTCTAACTGTGGACTGATTTATTAACCTGTATCCTCATGATAACTTACTATCCTTTGACTATGTCAGATGGTCTTCCTGTGGACTGATTTATTTACCTTTGTCCTCATGACAACTTACTATCCTTTTACTATATCTGATGGTCTTACTGTGGACTGATTTATTAACCTGTATCCTCATGATAACTTACTATCCTTTGACTATGTCAGATGGTCTAACTGTGGACTGATTTATTAACCTGTATCCTCATGATAACTTACTATGCTTTGACTATGTTTGATTGTCTAACTGTGGACTGATTTATTAACCTGTATCCTCATGACAACTTACTATCCTTGTACAATGTCTGATTGTCTAACTATAGACTGATTTATTAACCTGTATCCTCATGACAACTTACTTTCCTTTTACTATGTCTGATGGTCTAACTGTGGACTGATTTATTAACCTGTATCCTCATGATAACTTACTATGCTTTGATATGTCTGATGGTCTTACTGTGGACTGATTTATTAACCTGTTTCCTCATGATAACTTACTATCCTTTGACTATGTCAGATGGTCTAACAGTGGACTGATTTATTAACCTTTGTCCTCATGACAACTTACTATCCTTTTACTATGTCTGATGGTCTAAATGTGGACTGATTTATTAACCTGTATCCTCATGATAACATACTATCCTTTGACTATGTCAGATAATCTAACTGTGGACTGATTTATTAACCTGTATCGTCATGATAACTTACTATGCTTTGACTATGTTTGATGGTCTAACTGTGGACTCATTTATTAACCTGTATCCTCATGACAACTTACTATCCTTTTACTACGGGAGATAATCTAACTGTGGACTGATTTATTAACCTGTATCCTCATGACAACTTACTATCATTTTACTATGTCTGATGGTCTAACTGTGGACTGATTTATTAACCTGTATCCTCATGATAACTTACTATCCTTTGACTATGTCAGATGGTCTAACTGTGGACTGATTTATTAACCTGTATCCTCGTGATAACTTACCATGCATTGACTATGTCTGATGGTCTAAATGTGGACTGATTTATTAACCTGTATCCTCATGATAACTTACTATGCTTTGACTATGCCTGATGGTCTAACTGTGGACTGATTTATTAACCTGTATCCTCATGATAACTTACTATCCTTTGACTATGTCAGATGGTCTAACTGTGGACTGATTTATTAACCTGTATCCTCGTGATAACTTACCATGCATTGACTATGTCTGATGGTCTAAATGTGGACTGATTTATTAACCTGTATCCTCATGATAATTTACTATGCTTTGACTATGCCTGATGGTCTAACTGTGAACTGATTTATTAACCTGTATCCTCGTGATAACTTACCATGCATTGACTATGTCTGATGGTCTAAATGTGGACTGATTTATTAACCTGTATCCTCATGATAACTTACTATGCTTTGACTATGCCTGATGGTCTAACTGTGGACTGATTTATTAACCTGTATCCTCATGATAACTTACTATCCTTTGACTATGTCAGATGGTCTAACTGTGGACTGATTTATTAACCTGTATCCTCATGACAACTTACTATCCTTTTACTGTGTCTGATGGTCTAACTGTGGACTGATTTATTAACCTGTATCCTCATGACAACTTACTATCATTTTACTATGTCTGATGGTCAAACTGTGGACTCATTTATAAACCTGTATCCTCAGGATAACTTACTATCCTTTGACTATGCCTGATTATCTAACTGTGGACTGATTTATTAACCTGTATCCTCATGATAACTTACTATCCATTGACTATGCCAGATGGTCTAACTGTGGACTGATTTATTAACCTGTATCCTCATGATGACTTACTATGCTTTGACTATGTTTGATGGTCTAACTGTGGACTGATTTATTAACCTGTATCCTCATGATAACTTACTATCCTTTTACTATGTCTGATGGTCTAACTGTGGACTGATTTATTAACCTGTATCCTCATGATAACTTACTATGCTTTGACTATGCCAGATGGTCTAACTGTGGACTGATTTATTAACCTGTATCCTCATGATAACTTACTATGCTTTGACTATGTTTGATTGTCTAACTGTGGACTGATTTATTCACCTGTATCCTCATGATAACTTACTATCCTTTGACTATGTCTGATGGTCTAACTGTGGACTGATTTATTAACCTGTATCCTCATGATAACTTACTATCCTTTGACTATGTCTGATGGTCTAACTGTGGACTGATTTATTAACCTGTATCCTCATGATAACTTACTATGCTTTGACTGTGTGTGATGGTCTAACTGTAGACTGATTTATTATCCTGTATCCTCAGGATAACTTACTATCCTTTGACTATGCCTGATGGTCTAACTGTGGACTGATTTATTAACCTGTATCCTCATGATAACTTACTATGCTTTGACTATGCCAGATGGTCTAACTGTGGACTGATTTATTAACCTGTATCCTCATGATAACTTACTATGCTTTGACTATGTTTGATGGTCTAACTGTGGACTGATTTATTAACCTGTATCCTCATGATAACTTACTATCCTTTTACTATGTCTGATGGTCTAACTGTGGACTGATTTATTAACCTGTATCCTCATGATAACTTACTATGCTTTGACTATGTGTGATGGTCTAACTGTGGACTGATTTATTAACCTGTATCCTCATGACAACTTACTATCCTTTTACTATGGGAGATGGTCTAACTGTGGACTGATTTATTAACCTGTATCCTCATGACAACTTACTATCCTTTTACTATGTCTAATGGTCTAATTGTGGACTGATTTATTAACCTGTATCCTCATTATAACTTACTATCCTTTGACTATGTCAGATGGTCTAACTGTGGACTGATTTATTAACCTGTATCCTCGTGATAACTTACCATGCATTGACTATGTCTGATGGTCTAAATGTGGACTGATTTATTAACCTGTATGCTCATGATAACTTACTATGCTTTGACTATGCCTGATGGTCTAACTGTGGACTGATTTATTAACCTGTATCCTCATGATAACTTACTATGCTTTGACTATGTCTGATGGTCTAACTGTGGACTGATTTATAAACCTGTATCCTCATGATAACTTACTATGCTTTGACTATGTCTGATGGTCTAACTGTGGACTGATTTATTAACCTGTATCCTCATGATAACTTACTATCCTTTGACTATGTCTGATGGTCTAACTGTGGACTGATTTATTAGCCTGTATCCTCATGATAACTTACTATCCTTTGACTATGTCAGATGGTCTAAATGTGGACTGATTTATTAACCTGTATCCTCATGATAACTAACTATCCTTTGACTATGTCAGATGGTCTAACTGTGGACTGATTTATTAACCTGTATCCTCGTGATAACTTACTATGCTTTGACTATGTTTGATGGTCTAACTGTGGACTGATTTATTAACCTGTATCCTTATGATAACTTACTATGCTTTGACTATGTCTGATGGTCTAACTATGGACTGATTTATTAACCTGTATCCTCATGATAACTTACTATGCTTTGACTATGTCTGATGGTCTAACTGAGGACTGATTTATTTACCTGTATCCTCATGACAACTTACTATCATTTTACTATGTCTGATGGTCTAACTGTGGACTGATTTATTAACCTGTATCCTCAGGATAATTTACTATCCTTTGACTATGCCTGATGGTCTAACTGTGGACTGATTTATTAACCTGTATCCTCATGATAACTAACTATCCTTTGACTATGTCAGATGGTCTAACTGTGGACTGATTTATTAACCTGTATCCTCGTGATAACTTACTATGCTTTGACTATGTTTGATCGTCTAACTGTGGACTGATGTATTAACCTGTATCTTCATGATAACTTACTATCCTTTTACTATGTCTGATGGTCTAACTGTGGACTGATTTATTAACCTGTATCCTCATGATAACTTACTATGCTTTGACTATGTTTGATGGTCTAACTGTGGACTGATTTATTAACCTGTGACCTCATGATAACTTACTATCCTTTTACTATGTCTGATGGTCTAACTGTGGACTGATTTATTAACCTTTGTCCTCATGACAACTTACTATCGTTTTACTATGTCTGATGGTCTAACTGTGGACTGATTTATTAACCTGTATCCTCATGATAACTTACTATCCTTTGACTATGTCAGATGGTCTAACTGTGGACTGATTTATTAACCTGTATCCTCATGACAACTTACTATCCTTTTACTATGTCTGATGGTCTTACTGTGGACTGATTTATTAACCTGTATCCTCATGATAACTTACTATCCTTTGACTATGCCTGATGGTCTAACTGTGGACTGATTTATTAACCTGTATCCTCATGATAACTTACTATCCTTTGACTATGTCAGATGGTCTAACTGTGGACTGATTTATTAACCTGTATCCTCGTGATACCTTACTATGCTTTGACTATGTTTGATGGTCTAACTGTGGACTGATTTATTAACCTGTATCCTCATGATAACTTACTATGCTTTGACTATGCCTGATGGTCTAACTGTGGACTGATTTATTAACCTGTATCCTCATGATAACTTACTATCCTTTGACTATGCCAGATGGTCAAACTGTGGACTGATTTATTAACCTGTATCCTCATGATAACTTACTATGCTTTGACTATGTCAGATGGTCAAACTGTGGACTGATTTATTAACCTGTATCCTCATGATAACTTACTATGCTTTGACTATGTTTGCTGGTCTAACTGTGGACTGATTTATTAACCTGTATCCTCATGATCTTACTATCGTTTTACTATGTCTGATGGTCTAACTGTGGACTGATTTATTAACCTGTATCCTCATGATAACTTACTATCCTTTGACTATGTCAGATGGTCTAACTGTGGACTGATTTATTAACCTGTATCCTCATGACAACTTACTATCCTTTTACTATGTCTGATGGTCTTACTGTGGACTGATTTATTAACCTGTATCCTCATGATAACTTACTATCCTTTGACTATGTCAGATGGTCTAACTGTGGACTGATTTATTAACCTGTATCCTCGTGATAACTTACTATGCTTTGACTATGTTTGATCGTCTAACTGTGGACTGATGTATTAACCTGTATCTTCATGATAACTTACTATCCTTTTACTATGTCTGATGGTCTAACTGTGGACTGATTTATTAACCTGTATCCTCATGATAACTTACTATGCTTTGACTATGTCTGATGGTCTAAATGTGGACTGATGTATTAACCTGTATCCTCATGATAACTTACTATAGTTTGACTATGTCAGATGGTCTTACTGTGGACTGATTTATTAACCTGTATCCTCATGACAACTTACTATCCTTTTACTATGTCTGATGGTCAAACTGTGGACTGATTTATTAACCTGTATCCTCATGATAACTTACTATCCTTTGACTATGTCAGATGGTCTAACTGTGGACTGATTTATTAACCTGTATCCTCATGACAACTTACTATCCTTTTACTATGTCTGATGGTCTTACTGTGGACTGATTTATTAACCTGTATCCTCATGATAACTTACTATCCTTTGACTATGCCTGATGGTCTAACTGTGGACTGATTTATTAACCTGTATCCTCATGATAACTTACTATCCTTTGACTATGTCAGATGGTCTAACTGTGGACTGATTTATTAACCTGTATCCTCGTGATACCTTACTATGCTTTGACTATGTTTGATGGTCTAACTGTGGACTGATTTATTAACCTGTATCCTCATGATAACTTACTATGCTTTGACTATGCCTGATGGTCTAACTGTGGACTGATTTATTTACCTGTATCCTCATGATAACTTACTATCCTTTGACTATGCCAGATGGTCAAACTGTGGACTGATTTATTAACCTGTATCCTCATGATAACTTACTATGCTTTGACTATGTCAGATGGTCAAACTGTGGACTGATTTATTAACCTGTATCCTCATGATAACTTACTATGCTTTGACTATGTTTGCTGGTCTAACTGTGGACTGATTTATTAACCTGTATCCTCATGATCTTACTATCGTTTTACTATGTCTGATGGTCTAACTGTGGACTGATTTATTAACCTGTATCCTCATGATAACTTACTATGCTTTGACTATGTCAGATGGTCTAACTGTGGACTGATTTATTAACCTGTATCCTCATGATAACTTACTATGCTTTGACTATGTTTGATGGTCTTACTGTGGACTGATTTATTAACCTGTATCCTCATGATTACTTACTATCCTTTTACTATGTTTGATGGTCTAACTGTGGACTGATTTATTAACCTGTATCCTCATGATAACTTACAATGCTTTGACTATGTCAGATGGTCTAACTGTGGACTGATTTATTAACCTGTATCCTCATGATAACTTACTATGCTTTGACTATGTTTGCTGGTCTAACTGTGGACTGATTTATTAACCTGTATCCTCATGATAACTTACTATGCTTTGACTATGTCAGATGGTCTAACTGTGGACTGATTTATTAACCTGTATCCTCATGATAACTTACTATGCTTTGACTATGTTTGATGGTCTTACTGTGGACTGATTTATTAACCTGTATCCTCATGATTACTTACTATCCTTTTACTATGTTTGATGGTCTAACTGTGGACTGATTTATTAACCTGTATCCTCATGATAACTTACAATGCTTTGACTATGTCAGATGGTCTAACTGTGGACTGATTTATTAACCTGTATCCTCATGATAACTTACTATGCTTTGACTATGTTTGCTGGTCTAACTGTGGACTGATTTATTAACCTGTATCCTCATGATAACTTACTATGCTTTGACTATGTCAGATGGTCTAACTGTGGACTGATTTATTAACCTGTATCCTCATGATAACTTACTATGCTTTGACTATGTTTGATGGTCTTACTGTGGACTGATTTATTAACCTGTATCCTCATGATTACTTACTATCCTTTTACTATGTTTGATGGTCTAACTGTGGACTGATTTATTAACCTGTATCCTCATGATAACTTACAATGCTTTGACTATGTCAGATGGTCTAACTGTGGACTGATTTATTAACCTGTATCCTCATGATAACTTACTATGCTTTGACTATGTTTGCTGGTCTAACTGTGGACTGATTTATTAACCTGTATCCTCATGATCTTACTATCGTTTTACTATGTCTGATGGTCTAACTGTGGACTGATTTATTAACCTGTATCCTCATGATAACTTACTATGCTTTGACTATGTCAGATGGTCTAACTGTGGACTGATTTATTAACCTGTATCCTCATGATAACTTACTATGCTTTGACTATGTTTGATGGTCTTACTGTGGACTGATTTATTAACCTGTATCCTCATGATTACTTACTATCCTTTTACTATGTTTGATGGTCTAACTGTGGACTGATTTATTAACCTGTATCCTCATGATAACTTACAATGCTTTGACTATGTCAGATGGTCTAACTGTGGACTGATTTATTAACCTGTATCCTCATGATAACTTACTATGCTTTGACTATGTTTGATGGTCTTACTGTGGACTGATTTATTAACCTGTATCCTCATGATTACTTACTATCCTTTTACTATGTTTGATGGTCTAACTGTGGACTGATTTATTAACCTGTATCCTCATCGTAACTTTCTATCCTTTGACTATGTCTGATGGTCTAACTGTGGACTGATTTATTAGCCTGTATCCTCATGATAACTTACTATCCTTTGACTATGTCAGATGGATAAACTGTGGACTGATTTATTAACCTGTATCCTCATGATAACTTACTATGCTTTGACTATGTTTGATGGTCTATCTGTGGACTGATTTATTAACCTGTATCCTCATGATAACTTACTATCCTTTTACTATGTCTGATGGTCTAACTGTGGACTGATTTATAAACCTGTATCCTCATGATAACTTACTATGCTTTGACTATGTTTGATGGTCTAACTGTGGACGTATTTATTAACCTGTATCCTCATGATAACTTACTATGCTTTGACTATGTCTGATGGTCTAAATGTGGACTGATGTATTAACCTGTATCCTCATGATAACTTACTATAGTTTGACTATGTCAGATGGTCTAACTGTGGACTGATTTATTAACCTGTATCCTCATGATAACTTAATATGCTTTGACTATGTCAGATGGTCTAACTGTGGACTGATTTATTAACCTGTATCCTCATGATAACTTACTATCCTTTGACTATGTCAGATGGTCTAACTGTGGACTGATTTATTAACCTGTATCCTCGTGATAACTTACTATGCTTTGACTATGTGTGATGGTCTAACTGTGGACTGATTTATTAACCTGTATCCTCATGATTACTTACTATCCTTTTACTGTGTCTGATGGTCTAACTGTGGACTGATTTATTAACCTGTATCCTCATGATAACTTACTATCCTTTTACTATGTCTGATGGTCTTACTGTGGACTGATTTATTAACCTGTATCCTCATGATAACTTACTATCCTTTGACTATGCCTGATGGTCTAACTGTGGACTGATTTATAAACCTGTATCCTCATGATAATTTACTCTCCTTTGACTATGTCAGATGGTCTAACTGTGGACTGATTTATTAACCTGTATCCTCGTGATACCTTACTATGCTTTGACTATGTTTGATGGTCTAACTGTGGACTGATTTATTAACCTGTATCCTCATGATTACTTACTATGCTTTCACTATGCCTGATGGTCTAACTGTGGACTGATTTATTAACCTGTATCCTCATGATAACTTACTATGCTTTGACTATGTTTGATGGTCTAACTGTGGACTGATTTATTAACCTGTATCCTCATGATCTTACTATCCTTTTACTGTGTCTGATGGTCTAACTGTGGACTGATTTATTAACCTGTATCCTCATGATAACTTACTATGCTTTGACTATGTTTGATGGTCTAACTGTGGACTGATTTATTAACCTGTATCCTCATGATAACTTACTATGCTTTGACTATGTCTGATGGTCTAACTGTGGACTGATGTATTAACCTTTCCTCATGATAACTTACTATCCTTTGACTATGTCAGATTGTCTAACTGTGGACTGATTTATTAACCTGTATCCTCATGATAACTTACTATCCTTTGACTATGTCAGATGGTCTAACTGTGGACTGATTTATTAACCTGTATCCTCGTGATAACTTACTATGCTTTGACTATTTTTGATGGTCTAACTGTGGACTGATTTATTAACCTGTATCCTCATGATAACTTACTATGCTTTGACTATGCTTGATGGTCTAAGAGTGGACTGATTTATTAACCTGTATCCTCATGATAACTTACTATGCTTTGACTATGTCTGATGGTCTAACTGTTGACTGATTTATTAACCTGTATCCTCATGATAACTTACTATGCTTTGACTATGTCAGATGGTCTAACTGTGGACTGATTTATTAACCTGTATCCTCATGATAACTTACTATGCTTTGACTATGTTTGATGGTCTTACTTTGGACTGATTTATTAACCTGTATCCTCATGATTACTTACTATCCTTTTACTATGTTTGATGGTCTAACTGTGGACTGATTTATTAACCTGTATCCTCATGATAACTTACAATGCTTTGACTATGTCTGATGGTCTAACTGTGGACTGATTTATTAACCTGTATCCTCATGATAACTTACTATGCTTTGACTATGTCTGATGGTCTTACTGTGGACTGATTTATTAACCTGTATCCTCATGATAACTTACTATCCTGTGACTATGTCTGATGGTCTAACTGTGGACTGATTTATTAGCCTGTATCCTCATGATAACTTACTATCCTTTGACTATGTCAGATGGTCTAACTGTGGACTGATTTATTAACCTGTATCCTCATGATAACTTACTATGCTTTCACTATGCCTGATGGTCTAACTGTGGACTGATTTATTAACCTGTATCCTCATGATAACTTACTATCCTTTGACTATGCCAGATGGTCTAACTGTGGACTGATTTATTAACCTGTATCCTCATGATAACTTACTATGCTTTGACTATGTCAGATGGTCAAACTGTGGACTGATTTATTAACCTGTATCCTCATGATAACTTACTATGCTTTGACTATGTTTGATGGTCTAACTGTGGACTGATTTATTAACCTGTATCCTCATGATCTTACTATCCTTTTACTGTGTCTGATGGTCTAACTGTGGACTGATTTATTAACCTGTATCCTCATGATAACTTACTTTGCTTTGACTATGTTTGATGGTCTAACTGTGGACTGATTTATTAACCTGTATCCTCATGATAACTTACTATGCTTTGACTATGCCTGATGGTCTAACTGTGGACTGATTTATTCACCTGTATCCTCATGATAACTTACTATGCTTTGACTATGTCTGATGGTCTAACTGTTGACTGATTTATTAACCTGTATCCTCATGATAACTTACTATGCTTTGACTATGTCAGATTGTCTAACTGTGGACTGATTTATTAACCTGTATCCTCATGATAACTTACTATGCTTTGACTATGTTTGATGGTCTTACTTTGGACTGATTTATTAACCTGTATCCTCATGATTACTTACTATCCTTTTACTATGTTTGATGGTCTAACTGTGGACTGATTTATTAACCTGTATCCTCATGATAACTTACAATGCTTTGACTATGTCTGATGGTCTAACTGTGGACTGATTTATTAACCTGTATCCTCATTATAACTTACTATGCTTTGACTATGTCTGATGGTCTTACTGTGGACTGATTTATTAACCTGTATCCTCATGATAACTTACTATCCTTTGACTATGTCTGATGGTCTAACTGTGGACTGATTTATTAGCCTGTATCCTCATGATAACTTACTATCCTTTGACTATGTCAGATGGATAAACTGTGGACTGATTTATTAACCTGTATCCTCATGATAACTTACTATGCTTTGACTTTGTTTGATGGTCTAACTGTGGACTGATTTATTAACCTGTATCCTCATGATAACTTACTATCCTTTTACTATGTCTGATGGTCTAACTGTGGACTGATTTATAAACCTGTATCCTCATGATAACTTACTATGCTTTGACTATGTTTTATGGTCTAACTGTGGACTGATTTATTAACCTGTATCCTCATGATAACTTACTATGCTTTGACTATGTCTGATGGTCTAAATGTGGACTGATTTATAAACCTGTATCCTCATGATAACTTACTATAGTTTGACTATGTCAGATGGTCTAACTGTGGACTGATTTATTAACCTGTATCCTCATGATAACTTACTATCCTTTGACTATGTCAGATGGTCTAACTGTGGACTGATTTATTAACCTGTATCCTCATGATAACTTACTATCCTTTGACTATGTCAGATGGTCTAACTGTGGACTGATTTATTAACCTGTATCCTCGTGATAACTTACTATGCTTTGACTATGTGTGATGGTCTAACTGTGGACTGATTTATTAACCTGTATCCTCATGATTACTTACTATCCTTTTACTATGTCTGATGGTCTAACTGTGGACTGATTTATTAACCTGTATCCTCATGATAACTTACTATCCTTTTACTATGTCTGATGGTCTTACTGTGGACTGATTTATTAACCTGTATCCTCGTGATACCTTACTATGCTTTGACTATGTTTGATGGTCTAACTGTGGACTGATTTATTAACCTGTATCCTCATGATAACTTACTATGCTTTCACTATGCCTGATGGTCTAACTGTGGACTGATTTATTAACCTGTATCCTCATGATAACTTACTATCCTTTGACTATGCCAGATGGTCTAACTGTGGACTGATTTATTAACCTGTATCCTCATGATAACTTACTATGCTTTGACTATGTCAGATGGTCAAACTGTGGACTGATTTATTAACCTGTATCCTCATGATAACTTACTATGCTTTGACTATGTTTGATGGTCTAACTGTGGACTGATTTATTAACCTGTATCCTCATGATCTTACTATCCTTTTACTGTGTCTGATGGTCTAACTGTGGACTGATTTATTAACCTGTATCCTCGTGATACCTTACTATGCTTTGACTATGTTTGATGGTCTAACTGTGGACTGATTTATTAACCTGTATCCTCGTGATACCTTACTATGCTTTGACTATGTTTGATGGTCTAACTGTGGACTGATTTATTAACCTGTATCCTCATGATAACTTACTATGCTTTCACTATGCCTGATGGTCTAACTGTGGACTGATTTATTAACCTGTATCCTCATGATAACTTACTATCCTTTGACTATGCCAGATGGTCTAACTGTGGACTGATTTATTAACCTGTATCCTCATGATAACTTACTATGCTTTGACTATGTCAGATGGTCAAACTGTGGACTGATTTATTAACCTGTATCCTCATGATAACTTACTATGCTTTGACTATGTTTGATGGTCTAACTGTGGACTGATTTATTAACCTGTATCCTCATGATCTTACTATCCTTTTACTATGTCTGATGGTCTAACTGTGGACTGATTTATTAACCTGTATCCTCGTGATACCTTACTATGCTTTGACTATGTTTGATGGTCTAACTGTGGACTGATTTATTAACCTGTATCCTCGTGATACCTTACTATGCTTTGACTATGTTTGATGGTCTAACTGTGGACTGATTTATTAACCTGTATCCTCATGATAACTTACTATGCTTTCACTATGCCTGATGGTCTAACTGTGGACTGATTTATTAACCTGTATCCTCATGATAACTTACTATCCTTTGACTATGCCAGATGGTCTAACTGTGGACTGATTTATTAACCTGTATCCTCATGATAACTTACTATGCTTTGACTATGTCAGATGGTCAAACTGTGGACTGATTTATTAACCTGTATCCTCATGATAACTTACTATGCTTTGACTATGTTTGATGGTCTAACTGTGGACTGATTTATTAACCTGTATCCTCATGATCTTACTATCCTTTTACTGTGTCTGATGGTCTAACTGTGGACTGATTTATTAACCTGTATCCTCATGATAACTTACTATGCTTTGACTATGTTTGATGGTCTAACTGTGGACTGATTTATTAACCTGTATCCTCATGATAACTTACTATGCTTTGACTATGTCTGATGGTCTAACTGTGGACTGATTTATTAACCTGTATCCTCATGATAACTTACTATGCTTTGACTATGTTTGATGGTCTAACTGTGGACTGATTTATAATCCTGTATCCTCATGATAACTTACTATGCTTTGACTATGTCTGATGGTCTAACTGTGGACTGATTTATTAACCTGTATCCTCAGGATAACTTACTATCCTTTGACTATTACTGATGGTCTAACTGTGGACTGATTTATTAACCTGTATCCTCATGATAACTTACTATGCTTTGACTATGCCAGATGGTCTAACTGTGGACTGATTTATTAACCTGTATCCTCATGATAACTTACTATGCTTTGACTATGTCTGATGGTCTAACTGTTGACTGATTTATTAACCTGTATCCTCATGATAACTTACTATGCTTTGACTATGTCAGATGGTCTAACTGTGGACTGATTTATTAACCTGTATCCTCATGATAACTTACTATGCTTTGACTATGCCAGATGGTCTAACTGTGGACTGATTTATTAACCTGTATCCTCATGATAACTTACAATGCTTTGACTATGTCTGATGGTCTAACTGTGGACTGATTTATTAACCTGTATCCTCATGATAACTTACTATGCTTTGACTATGTCTGATGGTCTTACTGTGGACTGATTTATTAACCTGTATCCTCATGATAACTTACTATCCTTTGACTATGTCTGATGGTCTAACTGTGGACTGATTTATTAGCCTGTATCCTCATGATAACTTACTATCCTTTGACTATGTCAGATGGTCTAACTGTGGTCTGATTTATTAACCTGTATCCTCGTGATACCTTACTATGCTTTGACTATGTTTGATGGTCTAACTGTGGACTGATTTATTAACCTGTATCCTCATGATAACTTACTATGCTTTCACTATGCCTTATGGTCTAACTGTGGACTGATTTATTAACCTGTATCCTCATGATAACTTACTATCCTTTGACTATGCCAGATGGTCTAACTGTGGACTGATTTATTAACCTGTATCCTCATGATAACTTACTATGCTTTGACTATGTCAGATGGTTAAACTGTGGACTGATTTATTAACCTGTATCCTCATGATAACTTACTATGCTTTGACTATGTTTGATGGTCTTACTGTGGACTGATTTATTAACCTGTATCCTCATGATAACTTACTATGCTTTGACTATGTCTGATGGTCTAACTGTGGACTGATGTATTAACCTGTATCCTCATGATAACTTACTATCCTTTGACTATGTCAGATCGTCTAACTGTGGACTGATTTATTAACCTGTATCCTCATGATAACTTACTATGCTTTGACTATGTCAGATGGTCTAACTGTGGACTGATTTATTAACCTGTATCCTCATGATAACTTACTATCCTTTGACTATGTCAGATGGTCTAACTGTGGACTGATTTATTAACCTGTATCCTCGTGATAACTTACTATGCTTTGACTATTTTTGATGGTCTAACTGTGGACTGATTTATTAACCTGTATCCTCATGATAACTTACTATGCTTTGACTATGCCTGATGGTCTAACTGTGGACTGATTTATTAACCTGTATCCTCATGATAACTTACTATGCTTTGACTATGTCTGATGGTCTAACTGTTGACTGATTTATTAACCTGTATCCTCATGATAACTTACTATGCTTTGACTATGTCTGATGGTCTAACTGTGGACTGATTTATTAACCTGTATCCTCATGATAACTTACTATGCTTTAACTATGTTTGATGGTCTTACTTTGGACTGATTTATTAACCTGTATCCTCATGATTACTTACTATCCTTTTACTATGTTTGATGGTCTAACTGTGGACTGATTTATTAACCTGTATCCTCATGATAACTTACAATGCTTTGACTATGTCTGATGGTCTAACTGTGGACTGATTTATTAACCTGTATCCTCATGATAACTTACTATGCTTTGACTATGTCTGATGGTCTAAATGTGGACTGATGTATTAACCTGTATCCTCATGATAACTTACTATAGTTTGACTATGTCAGATGGTCTTACTGTGGACTGATTTATTAACCTGTATCCTCATGATAACTTACTATCCTTTTACTATGTCTGATGGTCTAACTGTGGACTGATTTATAAACCTGTATCCTCATGATAACTTACTATAGTTTGACTATGTCAGATGGTCTAACTGTGGACTGATTTATTAACCTGTATCCTCATGATAACTTAATATGCTTTGACTATGTCAGATGGTCTAACTGTGGACTGATTTATTAACCTGTATCCTCATGATAACTTACTATCCTTTTACTATGTCTGATGGTCTAACTGTAGACTGATTTATTAACCTGTATCCTCATGATAACTTACTATGCTTTGACTATGTTTGATGGTCTTACTGTGGACTGATTTATTAACCTGTATCCTCATGATAACTTACTATGCTTTGACTATGTCTGATGGTCTAACTGTGGACTGATTTATTAACCTGTATCCTCATGATAACTTACTATGCTTTGACTATGTCTGATGGTCTAACTGTGGACTGATTTATTAACCTGTATCCTCAGGATAACTTACTATCCTTTGACTATTCCTGATGGTCTAACTGTGGACTGATTTATTAACCTGTATCCTCATGATAACTTACTATGCTTTGACTATGCCAGATGGTCTAACTGTGGACTGATTTATTAACCTGTATCCTCATGATAACTTACTATGCTTTGACTATGTTTGATGGTCTAACTGTGGACTGATTTTTTAACCTGTATCCTCATGATAACTTACTATCCTTTTACTATGTCTGATGGTCTAACTGTGGACTGATTTATTAACCTGTATCCTCATGATAACTTACTATGCTTTGACTATGTTTGATGGTCTAACTGTGGACTGATTTATTAACTTGTATCCTCATCATAACTTACTATGCTTTGACTATGTCTGATGGTCTAACTGTGGACTGATTTATTAACCTGTATCCTCATGATAACTTACTATCCTTTGACTATGTCTGATGGTCTAACTGTGGACTGATTTATTAACCTGTATCCTCATGATAACTTACTATGCTTTGACTATGTCAGATGGTCTAACTGTGGACTGATTTATTAACCTGTATCCTCATGATAACTTACTATCCTTTGACTATGTCAGATGGTCTAACTGTGGACTTATTTATTAACCTGTATCCTCGTTATAACTTACTATGCTTTGACTATGTTTGATGGTCTAACTGTGGACTGATTTATTAACCTGTATCTTCATGATAACTTACTATGCTTTGACTATGTCTGATGGTCTAACTGTGGACTGATTTATTAACCTGTATCCTCATGATAACTTACTATGCTTTGACTATGTTTGATGGTCTAACTGTGGACTCATTTATTAACCTGTATCCTCATGATAACTTACTATCCTTTGACTATGTCAGATGGTCTAACTGTGGACTGATTTATTAACCTTTGTCCTCATGACAACTTACTATCCTTTTACTATATTTGATGGTCTAACTGTGGACTGATTTATTAACCTGTATCCTCATGATAACTTACTATCCTTTGACTATGTCAGATGGTCTAACTGTGGACTGATTTATTAACCTGTATCCTCATGATAACTTACTATGCTTTGACTATGTTTGATGGTCTTACTGTGGACTGATTTATTAACCTGTATCCTCATGATAACTTACTATGCTTTGACTATGTCTGATGGTCTAACTGTGGACTGATGTATTAACCTGTATCCTCATGATAACTTACTATCCTTTGACTATGTCAGATTGTCTAACTGTGGACTGATTTATTAACCTGTATCCTCATGATAACTTACTATGCTTTGACTATGTCAGATGGTCTTACTGTGGACTGATTTATTAACCTGTATCCTCATGATAACTTACTATCCTTTGACTATGTCAGATGGTCTAACTGTGGACTGATTTATTAACCTGTATCCTCGTGATAACTTACTATGCTTTGACTATTTTTGATGGTCTAACTGTGGACTGATTTATTAACCTGTATCCTCATGATAACTTACTATGCTTTGACTATGTCTGATGGTCTAACTGTTGACTGATTTATTAACCTGTATCCTCATGATAACTTACTATGCTTTGACTATGTCTGATGGTCTAACTGTTGACTGATTTATTAACCTGTATCCTCATGATAACTTACTATGCTTTGACTATGTCTGATGGTCTAACTGTGGACTGATTTATTAACCTGTATCCTCATGATAACTTACTATGCTTTGACTATGTTTGATGGTCTTACTTTGGACTGATTTATTAACCTGTATCCTCATGATTACTTACTATCCTTTGACTATGTTTGATGGTCTAACTGTGGACTGATTTATTAACCTGTATCCTCATGATAACTTACAATGCTTTGACTATGTCTGATGGTCTAACTGTGGACTGATTTATTAACCTGTATCCTCATGATAACTTACTATGCTTTGACTATGTCTGATGGTCTAAATGTGGACTGATGTATTAACCTGTATCCTCATGATAACTTACTATAGTTTGACTATGTCAGATGGTCTTACTGTGGACTGATTTATTAACCTGTATCCTCATGATAACTTACTATCCTTTTACTATGTCTGATGGTCTAACTGTGGACTGATTTATAAACCTGTATCCTCATGATAACTTACTATGCTTTGACTATGTCAGATGGTCTAACTGTGGACTGATTTATTAACCTGTATCCTCATGATAACTTAATATGCTTTGACTATGTCAGATGGTCTAACTGTGGACTGATTTATTAACCTGTATCCTCATGATAACTTACTATCCTTTTACTATGTCTGATGGTCTAACTGTGGACTGATTTATTAACCTGTATCCTCATGATAACTTACTATGCTTTGACTATGTTTGATGGTCTAACTGTGGACTGATTTATTAACCTGTATCCTCATGATAACTTACTATGCTTTGACTATGTCTGATGGTCTAACTGTGGACTGATTTATTAACCTGTATCCTCATGATAACTTACTATGCTTTGACTATGTCTGATGGTCTAACTGTGGACTGATTTATTAACCTGTATCCTCAGGATAACTTACTATCCTTTGACTATTCCTGATGGTCTAACTGTGGACTGATTTATTAACCTGTATCCTCATGATAACTTACTATGCTTTGACTATGCCAGATGGTCTAACTGTGGACTGATTTATTAACCTGTATCCTCATGATAACTTACTATGCTTTGACTATGTTTGATGGTCTAACTGTGGACTGATTTTTTAACCTGTATCCTCATGATAACTTACTATCCTTTTACTATGTCTGATGGTCTAACTGTGGACTGATTTATTAACCTGTATCCTCATGATAACTTACTATGCTTTGACTATGTTTGATGGTCTAACTGTGGACTGATTTATTAACTTGTATCCTCATCATAACTTACTATGCTTTGACTATGTCTGATGGTCTAACTGTGGACTGATTTATTAACCTGTATCCTCATGATAACTTACTATCCTTTGACTATGTCTGATGGTCTAACTGTGGACTGATTTATTAACCTGTATCCTCATGATAACTTACTATGCTTTGACTATGTCAGATGGTCTAACTGTGGACTGATTTATTAACCTGTATCCTCATGATAACTTACTATCCTTTGACTATGTCAGATGGTCTAACTGTGGACTTATTTATTAACCTGTATCCTCGTTATAACTTACTATGCTTTGACTATGTTTGATGGTCTAACTGTGGACTGATTTATTAACCTGTATCCTCATGATAACTTACTATGCTTTGACTATGTCTGATGGTCTAACTGTGGACTGATTTATTAACCTGTATCCTCATGATAACTTACTATGCTTTGACTATGTTTGATGGTCTAACTGTGGACTCATTTATTAACCTGTATCCTCATGATAACTTACTATCCTTTGACTATGTCAGATGGTCTAACTGTGGACTGATTTATTAACCTTTGTCCTCATGACAACTTACTATCCTTTTACTATATTTGATGGTCTAACTGTGGACTGATTTATTAACCTGTATCCTCATGATAACTTACTATCCTTTGACTATGTCAGATGGTCTAACTGTGGACTGATTTATTAACCTGTATCCTCAGGATAACTTACTATGCTTTGACTATGTTTGATGGTCTAACTGTGGACTGATTTATTAACCTGTATCCTCATGATAACTTACTATGCTTTGACTATGTCTGATGGTCTAACTGTTGACTGATTTATTAACCTGTATCCTCATGATAACTTACTATGCTTTGACTATGTCAGATGGTCTAACTGTGGACTGATTTATTAGCCTGTATCCTCATGATAACTTACTATGCTTTGACTATGTTTGATGGTCTTACTTTGGACTGATTTATTAACCTGTATCCTCATGATTACTTACTATCCTTTTACTATGTTTGATGGTCTAACTGTGGACTGATTTATTTACCTGTATCCTCATGATAACTTACAATGCTTTGACTATGTCTGATGGTCTAACTGTGGACTGATTTATTAACCTGTATCCTCATGATAACTTACTATCCTTTGACTATGTCTGATGGTCTAACGCTGGACTGATTTATTAACCTGTATCCTAATGATAACTTACTATGCTTTGACTATGTGTGATTGTCTAACTGTGGACTGATTTATTATCCTGTATCCTCAGGATAACTTACTATCCTTTGACTATGCCTGATGGTCTAACTGTGGACTGATTTATCAACCTGTATCCTCATGATAACTTACTATGCTTTGACTATTCCAGATGGTCTAACTGTGGACTGATTTATTAACCTGTATCCTCATGATAACTTACTATGCTTTGACTATGTTTGATGGTCTAACTGTGGACTGATTTATTAACCTGTATCCTCATGATAACTTACTATCCTTTTACTATGTCTGATGGTCTAACTGTGGACTGATTTATTAACCTGTATCCTCATGATAACTTACTATCCTTTTACTATGTCTGATGGTCTAACTGTGGACTGATTTATTAACCTGTATCCTCATGATAACTTACTATCCTTTTTCTATGTCTGATGGTCTAACTGTGGACTGATTTATTAACCTGTATCCTCATGATAACTTACTATCCTTTTTCTATGTCTGATGGTCTAACTGTGGACTGATTTATTAACCTGTATCCTCATGATAACTTACTATCCTTTTTCTATGTCTGATGGTCTAACTGTGGACTGATTTATTAACCTGTATCCTTATGATAACTTACTATGCTTTGACTATGTTTGATGGTCTAACTGTGGACTGATTTATTAACCTGTATCCTCATGATAACTTACTATGCTTTGACTATATGTGAAGGTCTAACTGTGGACTGATTTATTAACCTGTATCCTCATGATAACTTACTATGCTTTGACTATGTCTGATGGTCTAACTGTGGACTGATTTATTAACCTGTATCCTCATGATAACTTACTATCCTTTTACTATGTCTGATGGTCTAACTGTGGACTGATGTATTAACCTGTATCCTCATAATAACTTACTATCCTTTGACTATGTCAGAGTCTAACTGTGGACTGATTTATTAACCTGTATCCTCATCATAACTTACTATCCTTTGACTATGTCGGATGGTCTAACTGTGGACTGATTTATTAACCTGTATCCTCATGATAACTTAATATCGTTTGACTATGTCAGATGGTCTAACTGTGGACTGATTTATTAACCTGTATCCTCGTGATAACTTAATATCCTTTGACTTTGTCAGATGGTCTAACTGTGGACTGATTTATTAACCTGTATCCTCATGATAACTTACTATGCTTTGACTATGCCTGATGGTCTTACTGTGGACTGATTTATTAACCTGTATCCTCATGATAACTTACTATCCTTTGACTATGTCTGATGGTCTAACTGTTGACTGATTTATTAACCTGTATCCTCATGATAACTTACTATGCTTTGACTATGTCAGATGGTCTAACTGTGGACGGATTTATTAACCTGTATCCTCATGATAACTTACTATCCTTTTACTATGTCTGATGGTCTAACTGTGGACTGATTTATTAACCTGTATCCTCATGATAACTTACTATGCTTTGACTATGTTTGATGGTCTAACTGTGGACTGATTTATTAACCTGTATCCTCATGATAACTTACTATGCTTTGACTATGTCTGATGGTCTAACTGTGGACTGATTTATTAACCTGTATCCTCATGACAACTTACTATCATTTTACTATGTCTGATGGTCTAACTGTGGACTGATTTATTAACCTGTATCCTCAGGATAACTTACTATCCTTTAACTATGCCTGATGGTCTAACTGTGGACTGATTTATTAACCTGTATCCTCATGATAACTTACTATGCTTTGACTATGCCAGATGGTCTAACTGTGGACTGATTTATTAACCTGTATCCTCATGATAACTTACTATGCTTTGACTATGTTTGATGGTCTAACTGCGGACTGATGTATTAACCTGTATCCTCATGATAACTTACTATCCTTTTACTATGTCTGATGGTCTAACTGTGGACTGATTTATTAACCTGTATCCTCATGATAACTTACTATGCTTTGACTATGTCTGATGGTCTAACTGTGGACTGATTTATTAACCTGTATCCTCATGATAACTTACATTCCTTTTACTATGTCTGATGGTCTAACTGTGGACTGATTTAATAACCTGTATCCTCATGATAACTTACTATGCTTTGACTATGTTTGATGGTCTAACTGTGGACTGATTTATTAACCTGTATCCTCATGGTAACTTACTATGCTTTGACTATGTCTGAGTGTCTAACTGTGGACTGATGTATTAACCTGTATCCTCATGATAACTTACTATAGTTTGACTATGTCAGATGGTCTAACTGTGGACTGATTTATTAACCTGTATCCTCATGATAACTTACTAGGCTTTGACTATGTCAGATGGTCTAACTGTGGACTGATTTATTAACCTGTATCCTCATGATAACTTACTATGCTTTTACTATGTCTGATGGTCTAACTGTGGACTGATTTATTAACCTGTATCCTCATGATAACTTACTAAGCTTGTACTATGTTTGATGGTCTAACTGTGGACTGATTTATTAACCTGTATCCTCATGATAACTTACTATCCTTTTACTATGTCTGATGGTCTAACTGTGGACTGATTTATTAACCTGTATCCTCATGATAACTTACTATGCTTTGACTATGTTTGATGGTCTAACTGTGGACTGATTTATTAACCTGTATCCTCATGATAACTTACTATGCTTTGACTATGTCTGATGGTCTAAATGTGGACTGATGTATTAACCTGTATCCTCATGATAACTTACTATCCTTTTACTATGTCTGATGGTCTAACTGTGGACTGATTTATTAACCTGTATCCTCATGATAACTTACTATGCTTTGACTATGTTTGATGGTCTAACTGTGGACTGATGTATTTACCTGTATCCTCATGATAACTTACTATGCTTTGACTATGTCTGATGGTCTAAATGTTGACTGATGTATTAACCTGTATCCTCATGATAACTTACTATAGTTTGACTATGTTTGATGGTCTAACTGTGGACTGATTTATTAACCTGTATCCTCGTGATAACTTACTATGCTTTGACTATGTTTGATGGTCTAACTGCGGACTGATTTATTAACCTGTATCCTCATGATAACTTACTATCCTTTTACTATGTCTGATGGTCTAACTGTGGACTGATTTATGAACCTGTATCCTCATGATAACTTACTATGCTTTGACTATGTTTGATGGTCTAACTTTGGACTGATTTATTAACCTGTATCCTCATGATAACTTACTATGCTTTGACTATGTCTGATGGTCTAACTGTGGACTGATTTATTAACCTGTATCCTCATGATAACTTACTATCCTTTGACTATGTCTGATGGTCTAACTCTGGACTGATTTATTAACCTGTATCCTCATGATAACTTACTATGCTTTGACTATGTTTGATCGTCTAACTGTGGACTGATTTATTAACCTGTATCCTCATGATAACTTACTATCCTTTTACTATGTCTGATAGTCTAGCTGTGGACTGATTTATTAACCTGTATCCTTATGATAACTTACTATGCTTTGACTATGTTTGATGGTCTAACTGTGGACTGATTTATTAACCTGTATCCTCATGATAACTTACTATGCTTTGACTATATGTGAAGGTCTAACTGTGGACTGATTTATTAACCTGTATCCTCATGATAACTTACTATGCTTTGACTATGTCTGATGGTCTTACTGTGGACTGATGTATTAACCTGTATCCTCATGATAACTTACTATCATTTGACTATGTCAGAGTCTAACTGTGGACTGATTTATTAACCTGTATCCTCATGATAACTTACTATCCTTTGACTATGTCAGATGGTCTAACTGTGGACTGATTTATTAACCTGTATCCTCATGATAACTTACTATCCTTTGACTATGTCAGATGGTCTAACTGTGGACTGATTTATTAACCTGTATCCTCGTGATAACTTACTATGCTTTGACTATGTGTGATTATCTAACTGTTGACTGATTTATTAACCTGTATCCTCATGATAACTTACTATGCTTTGACTATGCCTGATGGTCTTACTGTGGACTTATTTATTAACCTGTATCCTCATGATTACTTACTATGCTTTGACTATGTCTGATAGTCTAACTGTTGACTGATTTATTAACCTGTATCCTCATGATAACTTACTATGCTTTGACTATGTCAGATGGTCTAACTGTGGACTGATTTATTAACCTGTATCCTCATGATAACTTACTATCCTTTTACTATGTCTGATGGTCTAACTGTGGACTGATTTATTAACCTGTATCCTCATGACAACTTACTATCCTTTTACTATGTCTGATGGTCTAACTGTGGACTGATTTATTAACCTGTATCCTCATGATAACTTACTATGCTTTGACTATGTTTGATGGTCTAACTGTGGACTGATTTATTAACCTGTATCCTCATGATAACTTACTATGCTTTGACTATGTCTGATGGTCTAACTGTGGACTGATTTTTTAACCTGTATCCTCATGATAACTTACTATGCTTTGACTATGTCTGATGGTCTTACTGTGGACTGATTTATTAACCTGTATCCTGATGACAACTTACTATCATTTTACTATGTCTGATGGTCTAACTGTGGACTGATTTATTAACCTGTATCCTCATGATAAATTACTATCCTTTGACTATGTCAGATGGTCTAACTGTGGACTGATTTATTAACCTGTATCCTCGTGATAACTTACTATGCTTTGACTATGTTTGATCGTCTAACTGTGGACTGATGTATTACCCTGTATCTTCATGATAACTTACTATCCTTTTACTATGTCTGATGGTCTAACTGTGGACTGATTTATTAACCTGTATCCTCATGATAACTTACTAAGCTTGTACTATGTTTGATGGTCTAACTGTGGACTGATTTATTAACCTGTATCCTCATGATAACTTACTATCCTTTTACTATGTCTGATGGTCTAACTGTGGACTGATTTATTAACCTGTATCCTCATGATAACTTACTATGCTTTGACTATGTCTGATGGTCTAACTGTGGACTGATTTATTAACCTGTATCCTCATGATAACTTACTATGCTTTGACTATGTCTGATGGTCTAAATGTGGACTGATGTATTAACCTGTATCCTCATGATAACTTACTATCCTTTTACTATGTCTGATGGTCTAACTGTGGACTGATTTATTAACCTGTATCCTCATGATAACTTACTATGCTTTGACTATGTTTGATGGTCTAACTGTGGACTGATTTATTAACCTGTATCCTCATGATAACTTACTATGCTTTGACTATGTCAGATGGTCTAACTGTGGACTGATGTATTAACCTGTATCCTCATGATAACTTACTATGCTTTGACTATGTCTGATGGTCTAAATGTTGACTGATGTATTAACCTGTATCCTCATGATAACTTACTATAGTTTGACTATGTTTGATGGTCTAACTGTGGACTGATTTATTAACCTGTATCCTCGTGATAACTTACTATGCTTTGACTATGTTTGATGGTCTAACTGCGGACTGATTTATTAACCTGTATCCTCATGATAACTTACTATCCTTGTACTATGTCTGATGGTCTAACTGTGGACTGATTTATGAACCTGTATCCTCATGATAACTTACTATGCTTTGACTATGCTTGATGGTCTAACTTTGGACTGATTTATTAACCTGTATCCTCATGATAACTTACTATGCTTTGACTATGTCTGATGGTCTAACTGTGGACTGATTTATGAACCTGTATCCTCATGATAACTTACTATCCTTTGACTATGTCTGATCGTCTAACTGTGGACTGATTTATTAACCTGTATCCTCATGATAACTTACTATCCTTTGACTATGTCTGATCGTCTAACTCTGGACTGATTTATGAACCTGTATCCTCATGATAACTTACTATGCTTTGACTATGTTTGATCGTCTAACTGTGGACTGATTTATTAACCTGTATCCTCATGATAACTTACTATCCTTTTACTATGTCTGATAGTCTAACTGTGGACTGATTTATTAACCTGTATCCTTATGATAACTTACTATGCTTTGACTATGTTTGATGGTCTAACTGTGGACTGATTTATTAACCTGTATCCTCATGATAACTTACTATGCTTTGACTATATGTGAAGGTCTAACTGTGGACTGATTTATTAACCTGTATCCTCATGATAACTTACTATGCTTTGACTATGTCTGATGGTCTAACTGTGGACTGATTTATTAACCTGTATCCTCATGATAACTTACTATCCTTTTACTATGTCTGATGGTCTTACTGTGGACTGATGTATTAACCTGTATCCTCATGATAACTTACTATCATTTGACTATGTCAGAGTCTAACTGTGGACTGATTTATTAACCTGTATCCTCATGATAACTTACTATCCTTTGACTATGTCAGATGGTCTAACTGTGGACTGATTTATTAACCTGTATCCTCGTGATAACTTACTATGCTTTGACTATGTTTGATGGTCTAACTGTGGACTGATTTATTAACCTGTATCCTCATGATAACTTACTATGCTCTGACTATGCCTGATGGTCTAACTGTTGACTGATTTATTAACCTGTATCCTCATGATAACTTACTATGCTTTGACTATGTCTGATGGTCTAACTCTTTACTGATTTATTAACCTGTATCCTCATGATAACTTACTATGCTTTGACTATGTCAGATGGTCTAACTGTGGACTGATTTATTAACCTGTATCCTCATGATAACTTACTATGCTTTGACTATGTTTGATGGTCTAACTGTGGACTGATGTATTAACCTGTATCTTCATGATAACTTACTATCCTTTTACTATGTCTGATGGTCTAACTGTGGACTGATTTATTAACCTGTATCCTCATGATAACTTACTATGCTTTGACTATGCCAGAGGGTCTAACTGTGGACTGATTTATTAACCTGTATCCTCATGATAACTTACTATGCTGTGACTATGTCTGATGGTCTAACTGTGGACTGATTTATGAACCTGTATCCTCATGATAACTTACTATCCTTTGACTATGTCTGATGGTCTAACTGTGGACTGATTTTTTAACCTGTATCCTCATGATAACTTGCTATGCTTTGACTATGTCTGATGGTCTAACTGTGGACTGATTTATTAACCTGTATCCTCATGATAACTTACTATGCTTTGACTATGTCTGATGGTCTAACTGTGGACTGATTTATTAACCTGTATCCTCATGATAACTTACTATCCTTTGACTATGTCAGATGGTCTAACTGTGGACTGATTTATTGACCTGTATCCTCATGATAACTTACTATGCTGTGGCTATGTCAGATGGTCTAACTGTGGACTGATTTATTAACCTGTATCCTCGTGATAACTTACTATGCTTTGACTATGTTTGATGGTCTAACTGTGGACTGATTTATTAACCTGTATCCTCATGATAACTTACTATGCTTTGACTATTTCTGATGGTCTAACTGTGGACTGATTTATGAAACTGTATCCTCATGATGACTTACTATGCTTTGACTATGTCTGATAGTCTAACTGTGGACTGATTTATTAACCTGTATCCTCATGATAACTTACTATGCTTTGACTATGTCAGATGGTCTAACTGTGGACTGATTTATTAACCTGTATCCTCATGATAACTTACTATGCTTTGACTATGTTTGATGGTCTAACTGTGGACTGATTTATTAACCTGTATTCTCATGATAACTTACTATCCTTTTACTATGTCTGATGGTCTAACTGTGGACTGATTTATTAACCTGTATCCTCATGATAACTTACTATGCTTTGACTATGTTTGATGGTCTAACTGTGGACTGATTTATTAACCTGTATCCTCATGATAACTTACTATCCTTTTACTATGTCTGATGGTCTAACTGTTGACTGATTTATTAACCTGTATCCTCATGATATCTTACTACCCTTTGACTATGTCAGATGGTCTAACTGTGGACTGATTTATTAACCTGTATCCTCATGATAACTTACTATGCTTTGACTATGTTTGATGGTCTAACTGTGGACTGATTTATTAACCTGTATCCTCATGACAACTTACCATCCTTTTACTATGTCTGATGGTCTAACTGTGGACTGATTTATTAACCTGTATCCTCATGATAACTTACTATCCTTTTACTATGTCTGATGGTCTAACTGTGGACTGATTTATTAACCTGTATCCTCATGATAACTTACTATGCTTTGACTGTATCTGATGGTCTAACTGTGGACTGATTTATTAACCTTTGTCCTCATGACAACTTACTATCCTTTTACAATGTCTGATGGTCTAACTGTGGACTGATTTATTAACCTGTATCCTCATGATAACTTACTATACTTTGACTATGTTTGATAGTCTAACTGTGGACTGATTTATTAACCTGTATCCTCATGATAATTTACTATCCTTTTACTATGTCCGATGGTCTGTGGATTGATTTATTGACCTGTATCCTTATGATAACTTACTATCCTTTGACTATGTCTGATGGTCTAACTGTGGACTGATTTATTAACCTGTATCCTCATGATAACTTACTATGCTTTGGCTATGTGTGATGGTCTAACTGTGGACTGGTTTATTAACCTGTATCCTCATGATAACTTACTATGCTTTGACTATGTCTGATGGTCTAACTGTGGACTGATTTATTAACCTGTATCCTCATGATAACTTACTATGCTTTGACTATGTCAGATGGTCTAACTGTGGACTGATTTATTAACCTGTATCCTCATGATAACTTACTATGCTTTGACTATGTTTGATGGTCTAACTGTGGACTGATTTATTAACCTGTATTCTCATGATAACTTACTATCCTTTTACTATGTCTGATGGTCTTACTGTGGACTGATTTATTAACCTGTATCCTCATGATAACTTACTATGCTTTGACTATTTCTCATGGTCTAACCGTGGACTGATTTATTAACCTGTATCCTCATGATAACTTACTATCCTTTTACTATGTCTGATGGTCTAACTGTGGACTGATTTATTAACCTGTATCCTCATGAAATCTTACTACTCTTTGACTATGTCAGATGGTCTAACTGTGGACTGATTTATTAACCTGTATCCTCATGATAACTTACTATCCTTTGACTATGTCAGATGGTCTAACTGTGGACTGATTTATTAACCTGTATCCTCGTGATAACTTACTATGCTTTGACTATGTTTGATGGTCTAACTGTGGACTGATTTATTAACCTGTATGCTCATGATAACTTACTATCCTTTTACTATGCCTGATGGTCTAACTGTGGACTGATTTATTAACCTGTATCCTCATGATAACTTACTATGCTTTGACTATGTTTGATAGTCTAACTGTGGACTGATTTATTAACCTGTATTCTCATGATAACTTACTATCCTTTTACTATGTCTGATGGTCTAACTGTGGACTGATTTAATAACCTGTATCCTCATGATAACTTACTATGCTTTGACTATGTTTGATGGTCTAACTGTGGACTGATTTATTAACCGGTATCCTCATGATAACTTACTATCCTTTTACTATGTCTGATGGTCTAACTGTGGACTGATTTATTAACCTGTATCCTCATGATATCTTACTACTCTTTGACTATGTCTGATGGTCTAACTGTGGACTGATTTATTAACCTGTATCCTCATGATAACTTACTATCCTTTGACTATGTCAGATGGTCTAACTGTGGACTGATTTATTAACCTGTATCCTCGTGATAACTTACTATGCTTTGACTGTTTGATGGTCTAACTGTGGACTCATTTATTAACCTGTCTCCTCATGATAACTTGCCATGCTTTGACTATGTCAGATGGTCTAACTGTGGACTGATTTATTAACCTGTATACTCATGATAACTTACTATGCTTTGACTATGTCTGATGGTCTAACTGTGGACTTATTTATTAACCTGTATCCTCATGATAACTTACTATCCTTTGACTATGTCTGATGGTCTAACTGTGGACTGATTTATTAACCTGTATCCTCATGATAACTTACTATGCTGTGACTATGTCAGATGGTCTAACTGTGGACTGATTTATTAACCTGTATCCTCGTGATAACTTACTATGCTTTGACTATGTTTGATGGTCTAACTGTGGACTGATTTATTAACCTGTATCCTCAGGATAACTTACTATGCTGTGACTATGTCAGATGGTCTAACTGTGGACTGATTTATTAACCTGTATCCTCATGATAACTTACTATGCTTTGACTATGTCTGATGGTCTAACTGTTGACTGATTTATTAACCTGTATCCTCATGATAACTTACTATCCTTTGACTATGTCTGATGGTCTAACTGTGGACTGATTTATTAACCTGTATCCTCATGATAACTTACTATGCTGTGACTATGTCAGATGGTCTAACTGTGGACTGATTTATTAACCTGTATCCTCGTGATAACTTACTATGCTTTGACTATGTTTGATGGTCTAACTGTGGACTGATTTATTAACCTGTATCCTCATGATAACTTACTATGCTTTGACTATTTCTCATGGTCTAACTGTGGACTGATTTGTGAAACTGTATCCTCATGATAACTTACTATGCTTTGACTATGTCTGATGGTCTAACTGTGGACTGATTTATTAACCTGTATCCTCATGATAACTTACTATGCTTTGACTATGTCTGATGGTCTAACTGTGGACTGATTTATTAACCTGTATCCTCATGATAACTTACTATGCTTTGACTATGTCAGATGGTCTAACTGTGGACTGATTTATTAACCTGTATCCTCATGATAACTTACTATGCTTTGACTATGTTTGATGGTCTAACTGTGGACTGATTTATTAGCCTGTATTCTCATGATAACTTACTATCCTTTTACTATGTCGTATGGTCTAAGTGTGGACTGATTTATTAACCTGTATCCTCATGATAACTTACTATGCTTTGACTATGTTTGATGGTCTAACTGTTGACTGATTTATTAACCTGTATCCTCATGATAACTTACTATCCTTGTACTATGTCTGATGGTCTAACTGTTGACTGATTTATTAACCTGTATCCTCATGATATCTTACTACCCTTTGACTATGTCAGATGGTCTAACTGTGGACTGATTTATTAACCTGTATCCTCATGATAACTTACTATGCTTTGACTATGTTTGATGGTCTAACTGTGGACTGATTTATTAACCTGTATCCTCATGACAACTTACCATCCTTTTACTATGTCTGATGGTCTAACTGTGGACTGATTTATTAACCTGTATCCTCATGATAACTTACTATCCTTTTACTATGTCTGATGGTCTAACTGTGGACTGATTTATTAACCTGTATCCTCATGATAACTTACTATGCTTTGACTGTATCTGATGGTCTAACTGTGGACTGATTTATTAACCTTTGTCCTCATGACAACTTACTATCCTTTTACAATGTCTGATGGTCTAACTGTGGACTGATTTATTAACCTGTATCCTCATTATAACTTACTATACTTTGACTATGTTTGATGGTCTAACTGTGGACTGATTTATTAACCTGTATCCTCATGATAATTTACTCTCCTTTTACTATGTCCGATGGTCTGTGGACTGATTTATTGACCTGTATCCTTATGATAACTTACTATCCTTTGACTATGTCTGATGGTCTAACTGTGGACTGATTTATTAACCTGTATCCTCATGATAACTTGCTATGCTTTGGCTATGTGTGATGGTCTAACTGTGGACTGGTTTATTAACCTGTATCCTCATGATAACTTACTATGCTTTGACTATGTCTGATGGTCTAACTGTGGACTGATTTATTAACCTGTATCCTCATGATAACTTACTATGCTTTGACTATGTCAGATGGTCTAACTGTGGACTGATTTATTAACCTGTATCCTCATGATAACTTACTATGCTTTGACTATGTTTGATGGTCTAACTGTGGACTGATTTATTAACCTGTATCCTCATGATATCTTACTACTCTTTGACTATGTCTGATGGTCTAACTGTGGACTGATTTATTAACCTGTATCCTCATGATAACTTACTATCCTTTGACTATGTCAGATGGTCTAACTGTGGACTGATTTATTAACCTGTATCCTCGTGATAACTTACTATGCTTTGACTATGTTTGATGGTCTAACTGTGGACTGATTTATTAACCTGTATGCTCATGATAATTTACTATGCTTTGACTATGCCTGATGGTCTAACTGTGGACTGATTTATTAACCTGTATCCTCATGATAACTTACTTTGCTGTGACTATGTCTGATGGTCTAACTGTGGACTGATTTATTAACCTGTATCCTCATGATAACTTACTATGCTTTGACTATGTCTGATGGTCTAACTGTGGACTGATTTATTAACCTGTCTCCTCATGATAACTTGCCATGCTTTGACTATGTCAGATGGTCTAACTGTGGACTGATTTATTAACCTGTATCCTCATGATAACTTACTATGCTTTGACTATGTCTGATGGTCTAACTGTGGACTGATTTATTAACCTGTATCCTCATGATAACTTACTATCCTTTGACTATGTCTGATGGTCTAACTGTGGACTGATTTATTAACCTGTATCCTCATGATAACTTACTATGCTGTGACTATGTCAGATGGTCTAACTGTGGACTGATTTATTAACCTGTATCCTCGTGATAACTTACTATGCTTTGACTATGTTTGATGGTCTAACTGTGGACTGATTTATTAACCTGTATCCTCATGATAACTTACTATGCTGTGACTATGTCAGATGGTCTAACTGTGGACTGATTTATTAACCTGTATCCTCATGATAACTTACTATGCTTTGACTATGTCTGATGGTCTAACTGTGGACTGATTTATTAACCTGTATCCTCATGATAACTTACTATCCTTTGACTATGTCTGATGGTCTAACTGTGGACTGATTTATTAACCTGTATCCTCATGATAACTTACTATGCTGTGACTATGTCAGATGGTCTAACTGTGGACTGATTTATTAACCTGTATCCTCGTGATAACTTACTATGCTTGTACTATGTTTGATGGTCTAACTGTGGACTGATTTATTAACCTGTATCCTCATGATAACTTACTATGCTGTGACTATGTCAGATGGTCTAACTGTGGACTGATTTATTAACCTGTATCCTCGTGATAACTTACTATGCTTTGACTATGTCAGATGGTCTAACTGTGGACTGATTTATTAACCTGTATCCTCATGATAACTTACTATGCTTTGACTATTTCTCATGGTCTAACTGTGGACTGATTTATTAACCTGTATCCTCATGATAACTTACTATGCTTTGACTATGTCAGATGGTCTAACTGTGGACTGATTTATTAACCTGTATCCTCATGATAACTTACTATGCTTTGACTATGTTTGATGGTCTAACTGTTGACTGATTTATTAACCTGTATTCTCATGATAACTTAATATCCTTTTACTATGTTTGATGGTCTAACTGTTGACTGATTTATTAACCTGTATCCTCATGATAACTTAATATCCTTTTACTATGTTTGATGGTCTAACTGTTGACTGATTTATTAACCTGTATCCTCATGATAACTTAATATCCTTTTACTATGTTTGATGGTCTAACTGTTGACTGATTTATTAACCTGTATCCTCATGATAACTTACTATGCTTTGACTATGTTTGATGGTCTAACTGTGGACTGATTTATTAACCTGTATCCTCATGATAACTTACTATGCTTTGACTATGTCAGATGGTCTAACTGTGGACTGATTTATTAACCTGTATCCTCATGATAACTTACTATGCTTTGACTATGTTTGATGGTCTAACTGTTGACTGATTTATTAACCTGTATCCTCATGATAACTTAATATCCTTTGACTATGTTTGATGGTCTAACTGTTGACTGATTTATTAACCTGTATCATCATGATAACTTAATATCCTTTTACTATGTTTGATGGTCTAACTGTGGACTGATTTATTAACCTGTATCCTCATGATAACTTAATATCCTTTTACTATGTTTGATGGTCTAACTGTTGACTGATTTATTAACCTGTATCCTCATGATAACTTACTATGCTTTGACTATGTTTGATGGTCTAACTGTTGACTGATTTATTAACCTGTATCCTCATGATAACTTACTATGCTTTGACTATGTCAGATGGTCTAACTGTGGACTGATTTATTAACCTGTATCCTCATGATAACTTACTATGCTTTGACTATGTTTGATGGTCTAACTGTTGACTGATTTATTAACCTGTATTCTGATGATAACTTACTATCCTTTTACTATGTCTGATGGTCTAAGTGTGGACTGATTTATTAACCTGTATCCTCATGATAACTTACTATGCTTTGACTATGTTTGATGGTCTAACTGTGGACTGATTTATTTACCTGTATCCTCATGATAACTTACTATCCTTTTACTATGTCTGATGGTCTAACTGTTGACTGATTTATTAACCTGTATCCTCATGATATCTTACTACCCTTTGACTATGTCAGATGGTCTAACTGTGGACTGATTTATTAACCTGTATCCTCATGATAACTTGATATTCTTTGACTATGTTTGATGGTCTACCTGTGGACTGATTTATTAACCTTTGTCCTCATGACAACTTACTATCCTTTCACTATGTCTGATGGTGTAACTGTGGACTGATTTATTAACCTTTGTCCTCATGACAACTTATTATCCTTTGACTATGTTTGATTGTCTAACTGGTGACTGATTTATTAACCTTTGTCCTCATGACAACTTACTATCCTTTCACTATGTCTGATGGTGTAACTGTGGACTGATTTATTAACCTTTGTCCTCATGACAACTTATTACCCTTTGACTATGTCAGATGGTCTAACTGTGGACTGATTTATTAACCTGTATCCTCATGATAACTTAATATCCTTTGACTATGTTTAATGGTCTACCTGTGGACTGATTTATAAACCTGTAACCTCATGACAACTTTCTATCCTTTGACTATGTTTGATTGTCTTACTGTGGACTGATTTATTAACCTTTGTCTTCATGACAACTTACTATCTTTTTACTATGTCTGATTGTCTAACTGTGGACTAATTTGTAAACCTGTATCCTCATGATTACTTACTATCCTTTTACTATGTTTGATGGTCTACCGATGGACTGGTTTATATAGCTTTGTCCTCACGACAACTTACTATCGTTTGACTATGTTTGATGGTCTAACTGTGGACTGATTTATTAACCTTTGTCCTCATGACAAGTTACTATCCTTTGACTATTTTTGATTGTCTAACTGTGGACTTATTTATTAACCTGTATCCTAATGACAACTTACTATCCTTTTACTATGTCTGATGGTCTTACTGTGGACTGATTTATAAACCTGTATCCTCATAGCTTACTATCTTTTTACTATGTCAGATGGTCTAAATCTGGACTGATTTATTAACCTGTATCCTCATAATAAATTACTATCATTTACTATGTCAGATGGTCTTAATGTGGACTGATTTATTAACCTGTATCCTCATGATAACTTACTATACTTTAAATGTGTTTGATGGTCTAACTGTGGACTGATTTATTAACCTGTATCCTCATGACAACTTACTATCCTTTGACTATGTTTGATGGTCTAACTGTGGACTGATTTATTAACCTTTGTCCTCATGAGAACTTTCTAGCCTTTGACTATGTTTGATGGTCTAACTGTGGACTGATTTATTTACCTGTATCCCCATGATAACTTAATATCCTTTGACTTTGTTTGATGGTCTAACTGTGGACTTGTTTATTAACCTTTGTCCTCATGACAACTTAATATCCTTTATCTATGATTGATGGTCTAACTGTGGACTGATTTATTAACCTTTGTCCTCATGACAAGTTACTATCCTTTGACTATGTTTGATGGTCTAACTGTGGACTGATTTGTTAACCTGTATCCTCATGATAACTTACAATCTTTTTACTATGTTTGATGGTCTAATGGTGGACTGATTTATATACATTTGTCCTCATGACAACTTACTCTACATTGACTATGTTTGATGGTCGAACTGTGGACTGATTTATTAACCTTTGTCCTCATGAAAACTTACTATCTTTTGACTATGTTTGATGGTCTAACTGTGGACTGATTTATTAACCTTTGTCCTCATGACAACTTACTGTCTTTTGACTATGTTTGATGGTCTAAATGTGGACTGATTTATTAACCTTTGTCCTCATGACAACTTACTATCCTTTGACTATGTTTAATGGTCTTACTGGGGACTGATTTATTTACCTGTATCCTCATGATAACTTAATATCCTTTTACTATGTTTAATGGTCTAACTTTGGTCTGATTTATTAACCTGTATCCTCATGATAACTTAATATCCTTTGACTATGTTTTATGGTCTTACTGTGGACTGATTTATTAACCTTTGTCCTCATGACAACTTACTATCCTTTTACTATGTCTGATTGTCTAACTGTGGACTAATTTGTAAACCTGTATCCTCATGATAACTTACTATCCTTTCACTATGTTTGATGGTCTACCGATGGACTGGTTTATATAGCTTTGTCCTCACGACAACTTACTATCTTTGACTATGTTTGATGGTCTAACTGTGGACTGATTTATTAACTTTTGTCCTCAAGACGACTTACTATCCTTTGACTGTGTTTTATGGTCTAACTGTGGACTGATTTATTAACCTGTATCCTACTGACAACTTACTATCCTTTTACTATGTCTGATGGTCTAACTGTGGACTGATTTATTAACCTGTATCCTCATAACTTACTATCCTTTGACTGTGTTTGATGGTCTAACTGTGGACTGATTTATTAACCTGTATACTCATGACAACTTACTATCCGTTGACTATGTTTGATCGTCTAATTGTGGACTGATTTATTAACCTGTATCCTCATGATAACTTAATATCCTTTTACTATGTTTGATGGTCTTACTTTGGACTGATATATTAAACTGTATCCTCATGATAACTTACTATCCTTTTACTATGTTTGATGGTCTAACTGGGGTCTGATTTTTTAAACTATGTCCTCATGACAACTTACTATCCTTTGACTATGTTTGATGGTCTAACTGTGGACTGATTTATTTACCTTTGTCCTCATGACAACTTACTATCCTTTTACTATGTCTGATGGTCAATGTGGACTGATTTATTAACCTGTATCCTCATGATAACTTACTATCCTTTGACTATATTTGATGGTCAAACTCTGGTCTGATGTATTAACCTGTATCCTCATGATAACTTACTATCCTTTGACTATGTTTGATGGTCTAACTGTGGACTGATTTATTAACCTTTGTCCTCATGACAACTTACTATCCTTTGACTATGTTTGATGGTCTAACTGTGGACTGATTTATTAACCTTTGTCCTCATGACAACTTACTATCCTTCTACTATGTCTGATGGTCTAACTGGGGACTGATTTTTTAACCTGTATTCTCATGATAACTTACTATCCTTTTACTATGTTTGATGGTCTAATGGTGGACTGATTTATATACCTTTGTCCTCATGACAACTTACTATCCTTTGACTATGTTTGATGATCGAACTGTGGACTGATTTCTTAACCTTTGTCCTCATGACAACTTACTATCTTTTGACTATTTTTGATGGTCTAACTGTGGACTGATTTATTAACCGTTGTCCTCATGACAACTTACTATCTTTTGACTATGTTTGATGGTCTAACTGTGGACTGATTTGTTACCCTTTGTCCTCATGACAACTTACTATCTTGTGACTCTGTGTGATGGTCTAACTGTGGACTGATTTATTAACCGGTATCCTCATGACAACTTACTATCGTTTGACTATGTTTGATGGTCCAACTGTGGACTGATTTATTAACCTTTGTCCTCATGACAACTTACTATCCTTTGACTATGTTTGATGGACTTTACTGCAGACTGATTTATTAACCTTTGTCCTCATGACAACTTACTATCCTTTTACTATGTCTGTTGGTCTAACTGTGGACTGATTTATTAACCGGTATCCTCATGGTAACTTAATATCCTTTGACTGTGTTTGATGGTCTTACTGTGGACTGATTTATTAACCTGTATCCTCATGACAACTTACTATCCTTTGACTATGTTTGATGGTCTAACTGTGGACTGATTTATTAACCTGTATCCTCATGACAACTTACTATCCTTTGACTATGTTTGATGGTCTAACTGTTGACTGATTTATTAACCTGTATCCTCATGATAACTTACTATGCTTTGACTATGTCAGATGGTCTAACTGTGGACTGATTTATTAACCTTTGTCCTCATTACAACTTACTATCCTTTTACTATGTCTGATGGTCTAACAAGATGAGAACATCACACTCAAGATGAGTAAATTACACTCAAGATGAGAAAATGACACTCAAGATGACAAAATCACACCCAAGATGAGAAAATCACACTCAAGATGAGAAAATCACACACAAGATGAGAAAATCACACACTAGAGGAGAAAATCACACTCAAGATGAGAAAATCACACTCAAGATGAGAACATCACACTCAAGATGAGAACTCACACTCAAGATGAGAAAATCACACACTAGATGAGAAAATCACACACAAGATGAGAAAATCACACTCAAGATGAGAAAATCACAGACAAGATTAGAAACACTCAAGATGAGAAAATCACACAAAAGATGAGAAAATTACACTCAAGATGAGAAAATTACACTCAAGATGAGAAAATAACACTCAAGAATGGAAAATCACACACAAGATGAGAAAATCACACTCAAGATGAGAAAATCACACACAAGATGAGAAATTCACACTCAAGATGAGAAAATTACACTCAAGATGAGAAAATCACACTCAAGATGAGAAAATCACACTCAAGGTGAGAAAATCACACTCAAGATGAGAAAATAACGCACAAGATGAGAAAATCACACTCAAGATTAGAAATTCACACACAAGATGAGAAAATCACACACAAGATGAGAAAATCACACTCAAGATGAGGACCGTAGTCCGATGATTAATAATGCATATAACCAATCCTTATCTCAAAAATTCAGAAACGTATTAATATTATGGTAATTATTAATATATTAGTAATTATTAATATATTAGTAATTATTAATATATTAGTAATTATTAATATATTAGTAATTATTAATATATTAGTAATATTAATATATTGGTAATTATCAATATATTAGTAATTATTAATATATTAGTAATTATTTATATATTGGTAATTATTAATATATTAGTAATTATTAATATAATAGTAATTGTTAATATATTAGTAATTATTAATATAATAGTAATTATTAATATATTAGTAATTATTAATATATTAGTAATTATTAATATATTAGTAATTATTAATTTATTAGTAGTTATAATTATATTAGTAATTATTAATATATTAGTAATTATTAATATATTAGTAATTATTAATATATTAGTAATTATTAATATATTAGTAATTATTTATATATTAGTAATTATTAATATATTAGTAATTATAAATATATTAGTCATTATTTATATATTGGTAATTATTAATATATTAGTAATTATTAATATATTGGTAATTATTAATATATTAGTAATTATTAATATATGGGTAATTATTAATATATTGCTTATTATTAATATATAAGTAATTATTAATATATTGGTAATTATTAATATATAAGTAATTATTAATATATTGGTAATTATTAATATATTAGTAATTATTAATATATTGGTAATTATAAATATATGGCTAATTAATTATATATTGCTAATTATTAATATATTGCTTATTATTAATATATTAGTTATTATTAATATAATTGTAATTCTTAATATATGAGTAATTATTAATATATTAGTAATTATTAATATATTAGTAATTATTAATATATTAGTAATTATTAATATATTAGTAATTATTAATATATTGGTAATTATTAATATATTTATAATTATTAATATATTAGTAATTATTAATATATTAGTAATTATTAATATATTATTAATTATTAATATATTATTAATTATAAATATATTGGTAATTATTAATATATTAGTAATTATTAATATATTGGTAATTATTAATATATTAGTAATTATTAATATATTAGTAATTATTAATATATTAGTAATTATTAATATATTGGTAATTATTAATATATTAGTAATTATTAATATATTAGTAATTATTAATATACTAGTAATTATTAATATAATAGTAATTATTAATATATTAGTAATTATTAATATATTAGTAATTATTAATATATTGGTAATTATTAATATAATAGTAATTATTAATATAATAGTAATTATTAATATAATAGTAATTATTAATATATTAGTAATTATTAATATATTAGTAATTATTAATATATTAGTAATTATTAATATATTAGTAATTGTTAATATATTAGTAATTATTAATATATTAATAATTATTAATATATTGGTAATTATTAATATAATAGTAATTATTTATATATTAGTAATTATTAATATATTGGTAATTATTAATATATAGGTAATTATTAATATATTAGTAATTATTAATATATTAGTAATTATTAATATATTAGTAATTATTAATATATGGGTAATTATAAATATATGGCTAATTAATTATATATTGCTAATTATTAATATATTGCTTATTATTAATATATAAGTAATTATTAATATATTGGTAATTATTAATATATTAGTAATTATTAATATATTGGTAATTATAAATATATGGCTAATTAATTATATATTGCTAATTATTAATATATTGCTTATTATTAATATATTAGTTATTATTAATATAATTGTAATTCTTAATATATGAGTAATTATTAATATATTAGTAATTATTAATATATTAGTAATTATTAATATATTAGTAATTATTATTATAATAGTAATTATTAATATATTAGTAATTATTAATATATTAGTAATTATTAATATATTAGTAATTATTAATACATTAGTAATTATTAATATATTGGTAATTATTAATATATTAGTAATTATTAATATATTAGTAATTATTAATATATTAGTAATTATTAATATATTATTAATTATTAATATATTATTAATTATTAATATATTGGTAATTATTAATATATTAGTAATTATTAATATATTGCTAATTATTAATATATTAGTAATTATTAATATATTAGTAATTATTAATATATTAGTAATTATTAATATATTGGTAATTATTAATATATTAGTAATTATTAATATATTAGTAATTATTAATATACTAGTAATTATTAATATAATAGTAATTATTAATATATTACTAATTATTAATATATTAGTAATTATTAATATATTAGTAATTATTAATATATTAGTAATTATGAATATATTGGTAATTATTAATATAATAGTAATTATTAATATATTAGTAATTATTAATATATTAGTAATTATTAATATATTATTCATTATTAATATATTGGTAATTATAAATATATGGCTAATTCATTATATATTGCTAATCATTAATATATTGCTTATTATTAATATATTAGTAATTATTAATATAATTGTAATTATTAATATAATTGTAATTATTAATATATTAGTAATTATTAATATATTAGTAATTATTAATATATTAGTAATTGTTAATATATTATTAATTATTAATATATTGGTAATTATTAATATATGGCTAATTAATTATATATTGCTAATTATTAATATATTGCTTATTATTAATATATTAGTAATTATTTATATAATTGTAATTATTAATATAATAGTAATTATTAATATATTAGTAATTATTAATATATTAGTAATTATTAATATATTGGTAATTTTTAATATATTAGTAATTATTAATATATTAGTAATTATTAATATATTAGTAATTATTAATATATTAGTATTTATTAATATATTAGTAATTATTAATATATTGGTAATTATTAATATATTGCTAATTAATTATATATTGCTAATTATTCATATATTGCTTATTATTAATATATTAGTAATTATTAATATAATTGTAATTATTAATATATTGGTAATTATTAATATAGTAGTAATTATTAATATATTAGTAATTAATTATATATTAGTAATTATTAATATAATAATAATTATTAATATAATAGTAATTATAATTATATTGGTAATTATTAATATATTAGTAATTATTAATATATTAGTAATTATTAATATATTAGTAATTATTAATAAAATAGTAATTATTAATATATTAGTAATTATTAATATATTGGTAATTATTAATATATTGGTAATTATTAATATATTGGTAATTATTAATATATTAGTAATTATTAATATATTGGTAATTATTAATATATTAATAATTAATAAGATATTGGTAATTATTAATATATGGATAATTAATTATATATTGCTTATTATTAATATATTAGTAATTAATTATATATTTGTAATTATTAATATATTAGTAATTATTAATATATTGGTAATTATTAATATATTAGTAATTATTAATATATTAGTAATTATTAATATATTAGTAATTATTAATATATTGGTAATTATTAATATATTAGTAATTATTAATATATTGGTAATAACTAATATATTAGTAATTATTAATATATTAGTACTTATTAATATATTAGTAATTATTAATATAATAGTAATTATTAATATATTAGTAATTATTAATATATTGGTAATTATTAATATATTAGTAATTATTAATATATTGGTAATTATTAATATAATAGTAATTATTCATATATTAGTAATCGTTAATATATTAGTAATTATTAATATATTAGTAATTATTAATATATTAGTAATTATTAATATATTAGTAATTATTAATATATTAGTAATTGTTAATATAATAGTAATTATTAATATATTAGTAATTATTAATATATTGGTAATTATTAATATATTAGTAATTATTAATATAATTGTAATTATTAATATATTAGTAATTATTAATATATTGGTAATTATTAATATATTAGTAATTATTAATATAATTGTAATTATTAATATATTATTAATTATTAATATATTGGTAATTATTAATATATGGCTAATTAATTATATATTGCTAACTATTAATATATTGCTTATTATTAATATATTAGTAATTATTAATATAATTATAATTATTAATATATTGGTAATTATTAATATATTAGTAATTATTAATATATTAGTAATTAATTATATATTAGTAATTATTAATATATTAGTAATGATTAATATATTAGTAATTATTAATATATTAGTAATTATTAATATAATAGTAATTATTAATATATTAGTAATTATTAATATATTGGTAATTATTAATATATTGGTAATTATTAATATATTGGTAATTATTAATATATTTATAATTACCAATATAATAGTAATTATTAATATATTAGTAATTATTAATATATCGGTAATTATTAATATATTAGTAATGATTAATATATTAGTAATTATTAATATATTAGTAATTATTAATATAATAGTAATTATTAATATATTAGTAATTATTAATATATTGGTAATTATTAATATATTGGTAATTATTAATATATTGGTAATTATTAATATATTAGTAATTAATAATATATTGGTAATTATTAATATATTGGTAATTATTAATATATTGGTAATTATTAATATATGGCTAATTAATTATATATTGCTTATTATTAATATATTAGTAATTATTAATATAATAGTAATTATTAATATATTGGTAATTAATTATATATTAGTAATTATTATATTAGTAATTATTAATATATTAGTAATTATTTATATATTGGTAATTATTAATATATTAGTAATTATTAATATATTGGTAATTATTAATATATGGGTAATTATTAATATATTAGTAATTATTAATATATTAGTAATTATTAATATATTGGTAATTATTAATATATTAGTAATTATTAATATATTAGTAATTATGATATATGAGTAATTATTAATATAATAGTAATTATTAATATATTAGTAATTATTAATATATTAGTAATTATTAATATATTAGTAATTATTAATATATTGGTAATTATTAATATATTAGTAATTATTAATATATTAGTAATTATTAATATATTAGTAATTATTAATATATTAGTAATTATTAATATATTGGTAATTATTAATATATTAGTAATTAATCATATAATTGTAATTATTAATATATTAGTAATTATTAATATATTGGTAATTATTAATATATTAGTAATTATTAATATAATTGTAATTATTAATATATTAGTAATTTTTAATATATTGGTAATTATTAATATATTAATAATTATTAATATATTGGTAATTATTAATATATTAGTAATTATTAATATATTGCTTATTATTAATATATTAGTAATTATTTATATATTAGTAATTATTAATATATTAGTAATTATTAATATATTAGTAATTATTAATATATTAGTAATTATTAATATATTGGTAATTATTAATATATTAGTAATTATTAATATATTAGTAATTATTAATATAATAGTAATTATTAATATATTGGTAATTAATTATATATTGGTAATTATTAATATATTGGTAATTATTTATATATTAGTAATTATTAATATATTAGTAATTATTAATATATTAGTAATTATTAATATAATAGTAATTATTAATATATTAGTAATTATTAATATATTGGTAATTATTAATATATTAGTAATTATTAATATATTAGTAATTATTAATATAATAGTAATTATTAATATATTAGTAATTATTAATATATTGGTAATTATTAATATATTAGTAATTATTTATATATTAGTAATTATTAATATATTAGTAATTATTAATATATTGGTAATTATTAATATATGGCTAATTAATTATATATTGCTAATTATTAATATATTGCTTATTATTAATATATTAGTAATTATTAATATATTGGTAATATATAATATATATTGCTAATTATTAATATATTGCTAATTGTTAATATATTGGTAATTTTAAGCCACATTCAGTGGTTTTGAACTATGGTAACCTGTTTCAACTTGTTGACTTATGATTCTAATCCACCACGTTTGATGGTCTTAATGGGGACAAATTTGCTGTCAACAGATGTACTTATGATAATAAGCCACATATTGTGATCTAACTTTTACTGCTTTCGTATCCACTATTAAATTCTGTATTGTGAGATTTCTCACACAAGGTTTTTGCTCTTGGCAGAATAGAAGAAAACCAAACAGTAATTACAACAAGCTCACCTTAAGACTTCAACATAAATTTTATTAAAATAAAAGAAGTCCATGTTACACAAGATGCGTCATTTTCAGCTATCTGCCACTATGGGCTGGTAATGTCCCTGAAGGGAATAATAGTTTGTCTTCGATAAAGGCTTGGTAGAATTCCCGCTGACGAAGAAATGCGCAGGTTGGAGTGTTGAGGTGACTTCCAAGATTGATACTTTTATATTATGGGTTGATACAAGTGAATATTAGTTAGAATCATGTTAGTAATTTGTTAGTGAAGAGACGAAACGCACATGGTATCGTAACGAGGAATTTATTTACACTGAATAGAAACAAAGCAGTTTACTACTAAACAGAGTGTCACTCAACGGTAGTTACTAGGTCAAAGCGAGCTAACTCGTGTTTACTCCATATGTAACATCTCCAGTTTTTTTACTGAAAAATAAAAGTATTTTTATTTTTAAAGTTTTCTCATTTAGTCTCTGTATCGGACTGGACGTTTAATTGGTCTCCATTTCTTTGTGGGGTTTGGTATTATTTTGTTTTTTGAGCTTGTTTTTGATACGACTTGTTTTTGACGATTTTCTTGGTTAAATATGTTTTCATAGTCATGTCTGACTTTAAACTTTTGATTTTCTTTTGTTTTTAAAATATGACATCTGTTTACGCCGTACATATTTTCCTTGTCCTGTTTTAATTTTTTTCACAATCTTACCTTTTAGATTCCATTTTTATTGTGAAAGAATACGGACAGTATCGTCTTTCTTTAGTTTTGTTAGTTCTTTGAACTTTTTATTTTTTTCATACTTTTTCATTGTTTTGTTATGCATGATATTTGGAAGATTTCTCCTTAGCGTTCTTTTCATCAACTGATGGTGCGCTGGTGACGGGGTTTTATCTTTTAATGGTGAAGTCCGTAACGCTAACATTGCTAGGTATGGGTCTTGTCTACTTTCAAACGATTTCTTTAATATTCTTTTAATCGTTTGAATGTTTCTTTCTGCTAAACCTTGAGAAGGCGCTGGGGTTACAGTTACCAATGGCTTTGAGTTTTGTATCTTTTCCACCTGCAACGTTTTGCGATTCTTTTGTAGGTTAAAAAGTTTCTGCCGTTCTTTTTCAAGGTTTCTTTGCAGTGTCTGCAATTTCTCCTCAAAATTATCCTTGCGCATTTGCAAAACGGACAACTTTTTGTTATTATTTTCTTCTTTTAATGTTTCTATGTCCGTCTTGTTTATTGCGTACGTTCTTTTTATCAGTTGCAGCTCTTTCGCTGTTTCTGCGCCAATTACTGCGTTTGCATTTGTATTCGCCACAATGAAATGCAAACTTATTTTTATATTTTTATTTTGTAATTGTATAACACGGCTCCCTATCGTGGGAATTTGCGTACAGTTCTAGGCGGTTAATTTTATAGACGCTTTTTTTAATTCTTGCTTTGGTTCAATAGTTTTATATATTTTTACTGGTAATACGTTTACTTCAGCACCTGTATCGATTTTGAAGTTGATGAGTGTTTCGTTGCCTCGAATCTTTACTTTCCATTTGTCAGTTTGTAGTGCGGCTACATTTTTTTTCAATATGGCGTCCATGTTAAAATGGTTTTGCTCCACATGTCCAACATTTTTTTTTCATTCGACATATTGGATCGAAATGTCCTTTTTTACCGCAATTTGTGCAGTTTTTATTGTATGCTGAACAGTTTCCTTCCTGATGTGACCCAGTGCAGTAGGTACATGTTTCAATCCATTGTTGTGTTTTGGCGGGCTTTTTGTCTTCATGTTTGAACATGACGTTGGAAGACAGCTTGTTTTTCTTTGGATTGCGAATTGTTGAAATATTTTCTGTTTCGCATGTAGTCATTATCTTGGAGTATCTCTTCGTTTCTTCAGCACTCAGGCCTGCTTGTATCGCCTTCTGTATATCCAGTGATGATTCTCTGAGCATTCTTTCCCTCAACATGTTGTCGTTAACACCACAAATTAGAATGTCTTTTATTAATCTTTCAGTGAGGTCACCGAATTCACATTTGTTTGCCTTTTGTCGTAATTCCGTGACATACTCATCAAATCTCTGTGTTTCTTTCTGTTTGCACGTGAGAAATTGATATGTGAGAAATGTCAGGTTTTTTCTTGGTTGGCAATTGCATGTTAAATTTTTCTATTACTTTTTTCAAGTTTAGCTTCTCGTCGTCATTTTCAAAATTGAACGTATAATATATTTTCTTTCCCTCGTTTCCTATACAGGTCAGCAATATTGAAGTTTTTACCTTCTCCGGTTTCTTATCCAACTCTGTAGCTTGCAGGAACAATTGAAATTGGTTTTTCCAAGTTTCCCATTCCTGTCCGAGATTGTCCGAAGAAAAGTTTAATTCTTTTGGATGTTGTAAAAATTTCATTTTTTTTTTTCGAGAAGATATTGATCTACGGCTGTGAGTGTTGACGGCTCAATGTTTTATCCCATTTCTGACACCATTTTATATTATGGGTTGATACAGTTAGAATCATGTTAGTAATTTGTTAGTGAAACATTCATTGAAGAGATGAAACGCACATAGTATCGTAATGAGGAATTTATTTACACTGAATAGAAACAAAGCAGTTTACTACTAAACAGAGTGTCACTCAACGGTAGTGGTAGGTTGCAGTCAAGAGTGACGGTGGCAGTTACTAAGTCAAAAGGAGATAACTCGTGTTTACTCCATATGTAACAGATACTGCTAGCCGGGCATCCACAAGGTGTCTTTCGAGTCAGTCCAATGGCGGACAAGCAGGTCAAACCATAGACATCAATTTCGTCTTAACAGACATTAAATTGTTTTTTGCTGCCTTGATTCAAGTGAGAAATCCAAGTGTGTCCAACTCAGGGTCGTTTTGGATTTTGGTCTGAAAAGGAAATGTTGGTACCAAGAACATTCTCGGCAGTTAGTTATAAGATGCAATTTGATTGGTTAAAATAAATCCGTGGGCGGAGAAACCGTCCAATAAAGAGCTTGTTTATTTCTGCAGAATTTTTTACAGCCACTTTTGATGGTCTAACTTTTTATTGCTTTCGTATCCACTATTGACTTGTGTTTTTACGATCCTAAGCCACTTTTGATGGTCTAACTGTGAACTGATTTGGTTACCTGTATCAACAGGTGGACTTCTAATGTTAAGCCACATTGGATGATTTCACTGTGTATTTACAATTTTTAGCTTTGTTTGAGATTCTTTCTATGGATAGCTTAAATAGAATCTTTACTTACTTAGTCCATTAAATAAAGTAAACACTTTTTATCCCTGCTATACTAATTAAGAAATGCTCAGCTGAGCTAGCCACGTATTCTTTAAGCTCTACAATAAATGCCTTGCCGAATCTTGCTTCCTTAATAGCTGGAAAATGGCCTCTGTGGTACCAGTGTATACGAATTCTGGTGAAAGGACGTGTTTTTATGATGATGTCACGTTGGATGGTCTAATTACGGACAGCTTTGGTGTTGGGGAGGTCATGTTGGTGATGTTCAAGGTATGTACAAACAAAGTAATCCAGCAGATTCAGGTCAGAGTAGAAGGGGGACTTCAGAGTAGAAGTGTCGACTGATTTGATCAATTAAATTTATTGGTTATAAATTCATTTATCAAAAGCAGACAAAGTCACATATGGTTATTTTTAAATGAAATTAAAAAAATAATTTTAATTACGCATTAATTAGTGACTACTATCAATTGCTGTACTTACAATTCTAAGCCACGTTCAGTGGTTTTGAACTATGGTAACCTGTTTCAACTTGTTGACTTATGATTCTAATCCACCACGTTTGATGGTCTTAATGGGGACAAATTTGCTGTCAACAGATGTACTTATGATAATAAGCCACATATTGTGATCTAACTTTTACTGCTTTCGTATCCACTATTAAATTCTGTATTGTGAGATTTCTCACACAAGGTTTTTGCTCTTGGCAGAATGGAAGAAAACCAAACAGAAATTACAACAAGCTCACCTTAAGACTTCAACATAAATTTTATTAAAATAAAAAAAGGTCCACGTTGCAAAAGATGCATCATTTTCAGCTATCTGCCACTTTGGGCTGGTAATGTCCCTGAAGGGAATAATAGTTTGTCTTCGATAAAGGCTTGGTAGAATTCCCGCTGACAAAGAAATTTGCGGGTTGGAGTGTTGAGGTGATTTCCAAGATGGATACTGCTAGCCAGGCAAAGTCACATACGGTTACTTTAAAATAAAATTTTCTAAAAATAATAAAACCTACAATGGTTAGTTAGTCTGTGTGATGAATAAAATCCTTTACTTGTCGTTTTATTGACAGTCTAATACATAATATGGGGAACCTGGGGCAAAATGAGATTGGCGGAGTAAAACGAGACACCACAGATAACTGAAACAGAGAGAGAGAGAGAGAGAGCTCTTTCGTGAGGAGTCTGATCAAGAGATCACGTGGTAACGCCTTACTGCCAACGTCTACCATTGTTTTATTCAGCCCCGTACATCAAAAAGGGGTAAGTATTCAAAATTTATCTATTTTGATCTGTTTTTATGGTTCTGCTGAAATCGTGTAGTCTGTCAAGGAGACTGTATGAAATGGGCACACTATGGCTGTGCCGGTCTAGACGAATGCAACAAGACCCCAATCTTCATTTGTGAGCTCTGTGAAGACTGACTTATTCAGACCAAGATCCGTCCCGTTTTGCCCCAAGCATCTTTTTTTGTTGTTGTGGCATTGTTTTCCAATACTTTGAATGATCAATACACAGAATATGGTTTATATGTCAATGCTACTTTTGACTCGACAGTTCTTTTTCCCTTAAGTATCTCGTTTGGCCCCAGGTTCCCCTACCTTGTTTTCACTATTTGGAAGAAAATATTGGGTACCCATTACTTTTTCCTTCCTCCTTTAGCAGCGTGTCAGAAATTGCATAACTTTAAATGCGAATATTCATTGGTTGATAGGAATTTGATGTCATCTTTTTATTACAGCCTTTCTCATTGGTTGATTTCAATTTAACCCACACACGCACGGGTAATTAAACTAAAAAAGTTAGTTTGCATATATTTTTCTTAGAGGATGGACGGATTTTTTGTCTCCCTTTCTTACATGCATAGACTCATTAATTTAAGGGCGATTGGAGCCCTCTCTTCTCTTCTTCTATTCTAGTTAACTAATTAGCTTTCATTCCTTGACATAGTCTTGTCTCTTTTAAATCAGCAAAAATGTTGATATTGTAATTAACTATTCAGCGAAACCAACCGACCCCTTTCTATTGAAATCATAAATAAATGGATCCATTTACCAAGAACATTGAAACCCTTCTCAGTAGAGAATTAACTAACACTTCATATGAAATATTGTTATGTTGTGGAGTTAATAATATCGTCTCCTTTAAATCAGCTAAAAATGTTGATATGGAAATTTATGAGGTATTGAAGTGGGTTTATCAGGTTTGTGTTTTTACCGTGTATCTGACTCCATAGAAATAAATAAAGCAGACATTATATTTTAAGGGTAAAAAAAAAGCAACTTTATTTATTACAGGGAGGTGTGTAGGGAGAGTTCGTTTTAGTGGCAGAAGAGAATGTTCGTGAATGTGTGAGAGAAAAATCAGCGTGAAGAGAAATCAACAAAAGAGAATGTTCATTCAGTTGTACTTATCGGTTTAGGTGTGAATCAGACAACGGTAGTAAAAGGAAAGTGCTTGGCCCGTAACATGGGAGCAGAGTTGGCTCCAGTTCACATCGGTGTCTTCTTTCTTCTGGTTTAGGTCTGAGTTAGGCAGCGTTTAGTCATTGAAGGCGTTGGCCATAACGTGAGATCGTAGTCGGCTTCAGTTCATTAGTGCCTTATTTCTTCTTTTTTTTTTATTATATCTCTTTAGGTCGGGTGACAAAATCCATCCGTACGTTCGCTACTACTACTTAATAGAGATTTAACTAACACTTCTTACAAAGTATCACCTACCAGACTTAGCCGAAATGCAAAATGATACAACGATTTTGCAACCCAGAAGAAAGGCGATCATACCAGGTAATTTTGCCTTTCATTTGTTGTGTCAATTTCTTCTCTGCCAGTAGTTCTAAATTATGCGAGATTAAATTTTTTCACAAATTTTTCCAATAAGGAGGGGAGGGTGTTTTGTCTGCTTTTACCTAACAATTTAATAAACAAAAAATGGCTGTTGTTAAAAGTCTGTAGCAGCCAACACTCCCTACAATCACAGGCAGGAGCTACTTCTAACGACTCGAGATTTGAAATCCATTTTCTCCTTGGCTTGTCCAATCACAAGCCAGCTCTCTATCATGTGACAGAGTACATAAAAGGAGAAATCTGAAACTCTCGACCTGCTTTCATTCTGACCCTGCCAGGCAGCAGACTTCGCCTGGGGCTTTGGCCCCCAGGCTGAACATGAGTACTACAAGCTAAGATGGCGACCTTTCAAACTCCCATTTGTTTCCACGTGTGGTACCTTAACGAACATTCTTTATCATGCTAAGGAACACATACACACACACACACATGTGAACACACTTAAGTCGTTGCCCTTTCTTTCTCCTTTAATCGGCTTCCTTTGTCCCAGCAACTTCTAACTATAAACATGTGTAGACTGATCTGTTCTCTCCTCAACAAGCTGGCAATATATTAATTCTATTTTTACACAAGAACACTTCAACCTGCTAACACGTTTCTCTCATCCATAACGCTACTAATGAAGATAACAATGGCTCTTTTCTACCTCCCATTTCCATGTGCTGCACCGACACAAACTTTATTTATCATTCTACAGGACTACTCTCGCACTCTCACACTCACGCACGACAACACTTCAACACACTGTTAATCAGCTTCCTTTGCCCCAGCGACTACTAGCTATAAACATGTGTGCACTGAATTATATTCTCCTTCCTTCGAAACCAACAACACTAGGAAACACCTAGAACCATAGTATAATATCTGTTCCAACACCTCGCTCCCTCCTCAGTCAGTGGAGGAGAACCCTCTCATGACTGAGACAACTATCATCCCTTCTATCATCCCCCTCCCATATCTATACCCCCTCCAATTGCCCCCCCCCTCTGGGGAACAAAATCTTCCCCACACTAGGAACCGATCCTGGGTCTGCCCATGCCCACATGGGGAGACAAATAAATAGAAACATTAAAAAATCCCCTATACATATATTTTTAAATACACCCCTCTATCTAAACAAACATAATATAAGGAATACCCGAAAAGACTGAAACGAAAAATCACAATACTAAAATCCAAGAATCCAAAAAATAAATATCAAAATAGAATGAAAGCACCCCTACCCTTATTTCAGAAGAGCTGGTCCCCCCTCCTCACACATACACATTAGTAACGACCTTGGATCACAGCCACCTTCCTAGGGAAGCAAATAACCTCATAATACTATAAAACAGTACACACATTCTCAAACCAATAAAAAAAACACACACACACACTACACTAAAGGAAAAAAAACACAAGCAGAAAGAGAGAGAAAGAGAGAGAGAAACACAACACGAGTGACTACAGCCAAGGTCAGCGGCCTCGACAAGCCCAATAAAAGAGCAATAAAAATTGAACATGCCAATGAATAATAGACACTTACACCCCTCCACCCCTTGGAAACAATTCAAATGAACTACGAAAATGACATTTTTACATCTCCAACACATTTGAAAATAATTTCTGACGAGGACGCTTCACAGAACGTCTGAAACACGTAAAAACGATTTCAATGATTTAAAAACATTATTACAATGATCCAAAAATAATTCTCAATGAAAAACCAAGACACGGAATAATAAAATAATGTTAAAAAATACACATTGTTGGTGACTACCCCTTATTTAAATATACATCTTTCTTTCGTTGGAATTTCTTAACCCATTATATATATATATATATATATATATATATATATATATATATATATATATATATATATATAATGGCAAGCAATCTACGAAAGATTAATGCAACAGTAAACGTAGTCATTAGTTTTGTCTTCTCTGCGCCAGTCTCTCGAACCAAAGGTTCTCAAATCCTTCTTCACCACCCTTACTCAAGGCACGCCTCATGATCAGATCAGATCCAGTTTGGCCACGTCTTTAAAGCACAGCAGCACTAGGTGTATCAGAATTTTTGTAGGAATTTTTGACACCCCTAACACGAAACTGCGAATAAAATATAAAAAACTCGTAATTTCTCTTTTAAAAGGTGGGTTGTTTATTTTCTTTATGGATTATACTTCCAAAATAAACTATTAAAGTTGTATAAAAAGTAATAGAAATATTATTTTTTATTTTTTAAAAAACAGTAATGAAATCAATTGAATTTTACGAGTTCATTATTTTTCAATTTTTAAACTTTAAAAATCTATAAAAATTTTTCTATTGATTCTATTTTTACGATATTTTCAGGGTTGTACGAGCCTTTTTCAAGTCTCACACAAAAATACACATTCACATTTCAAGCTATGTCATATACATACACGCACAGAAGCATACGCGCCCACGTCCACACACGTACATTTATTCACGTTCGCATACATACACTCACATTCACGTGTATATACACACACGCTAACGTATACACATGTACTCACACACGCGCACACGAATGCACACATGGACGACGTCACTTCCGCTTTCTGGGGAAATATACACATGCGCAAACACCACCGGAAACGAGTATAAAACAAAGAGACAAGCTGTTTCTAACCCTTTTTAGGACCAACTCTCGACGAGAGAGGTTGGGGTAACCCGAAAGGGAGGCGCACGCTCGCGCGCGTCAACACACCTGCGACTATGTATGGGGCACGAACTAACAGACCATATGTACGCATTCACACTTTTTCTCTCTCTATCTACTACTGGTCCCTGAGAACACCTTCGCGTAGCTGACTACTAACTGATGTCAACTCTCTATCCACTCTTTTGTCTACATGCTGGACTATCATTCCCATTTTTCACTACAACACTCATTTCTCTTCCCACGCGCGAACAAACGATAGTGACCCGAACTTGAGAAGAAAACACATTTCCTATTCTTGCTACAACACCAATCCCGCAACAAACATTGGTTACACTCGCGCGGACATGAACACATGTTATAACTAAAACGTTAATTCTTTCAACAGCAAATAAACGACATTTATCTTATCCATCAATTGAGTCTTTGTTTCCTTCAATTCCATTCGTTTCATTATTTTCTTGTGGCGAGCTAGGGTATTATACTCTGGTCCGCAACAGGGTCAATGTGAAATTTTATGCTCTTTCCAATAAATCGAATATAATATTTTAGACAAACTTTTTTTTAATTCACGCCCCCTATTTTGAAATGTCTATTAAAAAGTAAATAATTAATTTATGTACCAAAGTTTTATATATCACAAATTGAAGATCAATAAATATATTCAAATTCAAAACAAAAAAGTAGTGCTTTTTTAGAAATTTACCTGTAAAGTCCAAAGTTCAAAATCTATTTTTTTTTTTAAACACGTTGTTTTTTTGTTTTTTTTAAATGAAACCTTAAACATATATATATACGTGCGATTTCGCATTAAATTTTACGTAAAATTTTAAACGGAACGAAATGTCTCTATGTCCATTCCATTTAAAAAAAAAAAACTAGCAAAGAGCACTTTCGACAAAACTTTACAAAAAAATAAAACAGTTCATAAATATTTTTTTTAACAGCTATATTTTTTATGTTTGATTATTGAAAAATTACCAATACCTGATGTTTGATAAAAAAAAAAGTTCATAGATATATTTTATTATAAAGATTAAAAGAATTAAACCTATTTTTATATTTGCATTAAAAAAAGTCCATAAATAATTTTTTTTTTTTAAAGTTGCGCAAGCTTTTTCTAGTCTCACACAAAAACATGCGTTCACATTTCAAGCTATATTACTTGTCATATACATACGCAAACACAAACATACGCGCCCACGTCCACACACGTACATATATTCACGTTCGCGTACATACACTCACATTCACATGTATACATACACACGCAACGTACGGACACGTACGCACACATGGACGACGTCACTTCCCCTTTCAAAGGAAATCCACACATGCGCAAAAGACCACCGGAAACAACTATAAAAGAAAGAGCAATAAGCGGCTTCTTCCTTTTAGGACTAGCTTTCGAGCTGTACAGTCTACGGACCGACAGCGTGCCTTTTCGGCATGTGCGCGTACGCGCGTGCCTCACACCACTTGCTACTATGTGGGACAAAAAGCCAACAGACAGTACGTACACTTTATACGCTTTCTATCTTCATAACCTGGATTGACTTTCTCACTCTATCTCCTCTTCCTTTTGGTCCATCAACACAGATATGTGCGTGACGCTCTACTGAGCTTAACCCTCTCTTTCTACAGGCCGGCTTGCCACTTCACGTTTCTCTATTGCATTCCCCTTTTCTTCCACGCGCGTAGTCGTCAACGGTTGAATGAACACGTGTACACCAAAGACTTTCATTTCTCAACAGAAAATAAATGACATGTTTATTTTATTCCAGCATTTGAGTTCTTTGTTTCCTTCATTCAATTGGTTTCATTAATTTTTCTGGTAGCGAGTTTAGGGTATTTATATCCTGGTCCGCAACAAAGTGCATAAACATATTTAGAATTATAAAGTTATAATTTTGTTATAAAAATTCAAATAAAAACCGTTTAAATAAAACTTCTATTCTTATATTTGCTTAAAAAAAAAAAAAGCTACATTATATGCAATATCCGTACCTTTTAATTTATCTGACGTCACTTCCGCTGAATGACTTTGAACAAAGAAGTGCCAATCTTAACGAAGGCCTCAAAAATATTGTAAAAATTGAATTTAATTTGAAAATACTATTAAAAAATAAAATAATAAAAATTTTAATGGATTTCCGAGCGTTTTTAACGGTCTGCCGAGACCGAGCGAACATTTACGAGAAATCCGGTTCGTAATATGCACAATTACTGAGTTTCGGTTCGTGCACCAAGTTTAATGATGCTAAATTAATGAGAATGTTTTCATTATTAATAATTAAATAAATATTTTTGTAAAATTTTTTTTGGGAAACCAAAATTAGCCAAATTAAAACAAAAAAATGCCAAATACAATTTTTTTTTTTTTTTTTTTTTCAAAGCTTGGAGGGAAAAAGAATGCCAATTTTTACTTCAAAAATGCCGAATTTGCCAGTTTTGGCTTTAAAAAGGCCAATTTGGCAACTCTCCTACCATGTCAGATCTTTGCTAATACTACTACCAAACTAGCTACTCCTACCACCACCACGATTTTGAAAGACGAAATCGATTCGGCATCCATTTTTTTTTTGTTGCCTTTTTTCCTTCTAGAAATTTTAATTGATTTCTTGTTTAAATTTTTTCATAATTTAATCAATTTGTTTTTTTTTTTTTTAATGTTTTATTGAAGGTAAGTGAATATATTATTTTTTATTAAAATGAAAAAATAACGAAATTTCGAAAAAAAAACATCGTTGTAAAAAGAAAATGAATGGCGATATTTATTTTATTTTCGTCCATTTTTTTAATTTTTTTATATTATTATTAAATTATTATCGAATGTTCAGTTAGTGTGGTCTGGTTGTCCTAAGTCTGCAAAGAATTGCTTTTTGGGGGGTATTACCCAAGTTAAGAAAGTCTTTCGGAATAAACAAAACACTCTTAACTTCTCAAGTTAGGAACGGCTTTTGGAATAAACACCCTCACCTTCCCCATGTTAAGAACGGCTTTCGAAATAAACACCCCCCCAACCTCGCCATGTTAAGAGCGGCTTTCGGAATAAACACCCCCCCCCAACCCCCTCATGTTAAGAATGGCTTTTGGAATTGTTGTTGGTTGGCATATCAACCCTTTTCAGGTTATTTAATGCCGAATCCAGAATGTTTTAATAAAATATGTATTTTTTTTTCAAGTCGGTTTCTATTCAACCCATAGTTGGAACCCTAACAGGTACTAGGTGTATCAGAATTTTTGTAGGAATTTTTGACACCCCTAACACGAAACTGCGAATAAAATATAAAAATCTCGTAATTTCTCTGTTAAAAGTGGGTTATTTATTTTCTTTATGGATTATACTTCCAAAATGAACTATTAAAGTTGTTTTAAAAGTAATAGAAATATATATATATATTTTTTTAAACAGTAATGAATTTTCCGAACTCAATATTTTTCAATTTTTAAACTTTAAAAATCTTTTCTATTGATTCTATTTTTACGATATTTTCAGGGTCAATGTGAAATTTTATGTTCTTTCCAATAAACCGAATATAATATTTTAGACAAATGTTTTTTTTTTTAATTCACGCCCCCCCCCCCCATTTTCAAGTTTCTATTAAAAAGTAAATACTTAATTTATGTTTCAAAGTCTTATATATCACAAATTGAAGAGAAAAGGTCAATGAATAATATATTCAAATTTAAAACAAAAAAAAAACCCGTTTTTTAGAAATTTACCTGTAAAGTCCGAAGTTTAAAACCTTTTTTAAAAAAAAAAACACATTGTTGTTTTTGGTTTTTTTTTTTTTGTTTTTTTTGTTTTTTTAATGAAACCTTGGTCCTTGCTCCTTTAATTGAAAAAAAAATTAGGGCTTGAATTACATTTTTCGAGGAGTTATAAGCTTGGAAAGACAGGGGGTCGAATAATTCACGCCTCTCATTTTGAAATGTCTATTAAAAAGTAAATAATTAATTTATGTTTCAAAGTCTTCATATTATATTGTTCAATATTATATAAAAATTATGTTACATGGAAAGTTTCAGATCCTTTCAAGCAAGGAAAATATTAAAATCTTACATATCATATGAAACCTGTAATTTATATCACAAATTGAAAATATTAAAATCTTACATATCATATGAAACCTGTAAGTTTATATCACAAATTGAAGAGAAAAGGTCAATAAATAATATATTCAAATTAATTTCTCGAACTACCGATATTATTATTGAATTGCTAAGACTAAGCTTGTTTCCTTCAATAACTACAAGAAACCTTCTCTACCACCAATAGCAATGGCCAAGAACACATTGCCTGAAAGTACTTCTTTTAAACTCCTCGGCCTAACGTTTACAGGGAATATGAACTGGAATAGATACATTGAGAGCATTGCCAAGGCTGCTGCAAGGAAGGTTGGCTCCCTCTACCGTGCTAGAAAACTACTTACGCCTGCCAGTATCCTATACCTCTATAAGGCAACAATTCGCCCATGTATGGAGTACTGTTGTCACATCTGGGCTGGTGCATCTGCTGCTTGTCTCTCGCTCCTGGACAGGGTTCAAAAAAGAGTCGCCAACCTGATAGGTCCTGAACTGTCATCTAGGCTTCAACCTCTGTCCCATCGACGAGATGTTGTATCCCTCTGCCTGTTCTAAAAATACTTTAATGGTGAATGCTCTGACGAACTGCAAACACTTGTACCTCCCCGACGTAACTACCCCCGGCAAACCCGACAAGCTACTAAGTCTCATCCCTTTACAGTAGAGATCCCTAGGTGCAAGAAAGCCTTTTACTCCAATAGTTTCTTCCCCAGAACTGCGGGTCTTTAGAACTCCCTTCCGGGATTCTGCTTTCCCAACTGCAATGATATGCAGAAGTTCAAGTGTAATGTTAACAAACATCTTTCTACTCTTCTCCCTTCATAATGACCCCGCAAATTAATTCCCTAATAGTAGCCCCCTACTTCAAAGTGGCACTGTGCCTTGTTTGGGGTGAAAATTGAATAAAAAAAAAAATAAAAAAATGCATTGTTTCACAGAAAAAAATTATAATTAAAAAAATATTTCTACCTTTCAGGTAGGTAGAAGAGTAAGTTATAGGTAAGTGCAAAATGAATGCCGATGTTCAAAATGTATAAACATTTTGACCCCCCCCCTCCCTTTGCTAAAAAATTCATAAAAAATCAGGAAGTTAATCAATTTTAATGAAATTTTCAATATTTATAATGATCGCGGAATATGTTGAACTAATTATTTTTATTTAAATCTTAGTGGAAATATTTTGTTTAAACAAAAAATACTTTTATTAAAGTTATGATTTTCTGTAGTAAAAAAAAATGAATTTTTGCTTTTTTTATGAAAATAAAGCATCGTAAATTATAAAAACAAAAATTACAAAAAAAATCCCCTAAAATCGATTTTAATGAATTTGATATCAGTTGAGGAAAAATTAATTATCATTGAATTAAGCATTGCTTATTTAATGCTTATTTAATATTTTCACACGTAAAAATTATTGCAAAAAATATTTCTACTTTTCTTTTTTAAATTACAGGTTTCATATGATATGTAAGATTTTAATATTTTCCTTGCTTGAAAGGATCTGAAACTTTCCATGTAACATAATTTTTATATAATATTGAAAAATAATTGTAAAAAAATTAATTTTAAAAACAGGAACATAGAAAAATAATTAAATTAAAAAATGGAAAAAATTATACAAACGTTTACAATAGAAATGTACGGATGCCCGTCTAGGGGGGAAAAAGAAACTCAGCACCTCTCCTTCCTTTTAATTACATGACATCATTTTCAGACAGCTTTTTGACTGTCTCAGATTTTGGGCCTCCGTATATTAATTTCTCAAACTACCGATATTATTGAATTAAGCATTGTTTATTTAGTATTTTCACACAAAAAAATTATTATTGCAAAAATATTTTTACTTTTTTTAAATTACATGTTTTGCATAATTTTTATATGTAAGATTTTAATATTTTTCTTGCTTGAATATACATTCTTTCTGTATTCATCGGACTACTGTTCTCATTGTGAGTGTGATTTTTACAACGTTTCAGTCAATATAACCTCCGACCTTCTTTGGGTGTATCTTGTGGAACTCGAGAATGTTTCTGTCAAACTCAAACCCGTGGCGCAGTGGTTAGAGTACTGGAAAAAATAAATTGTAAAAGTGATCTTCTCTTGAAGGTTGAAGGTCCAATCCTCAGTGTGGGCAACCGAAAAAAATACATTTGCAAATTACTTAGGATGTCTATCCAGTCATGGCTGACAGAACAAGAGCATGCTACCCTCATAAAGTAAATAAAGGGTTCCACTCAAAATTCCATCCAAATTTCTGAGTTCAACAGAAACATTCCCGAGTTCGACAAGATACACCTGAAGAAGGTCGGAGGTTACATCGACCAAAACGTTGTGAAAATCACACTCAAGTAGTCCAATGAATAGTAGTAGTAGTAGTAGTCCGATGAATAGTAGTACAAATATTCAATCCTCATCTCAAAAGTTCAGAAATGTCATGTAACTTTCTGTGTAACAATTTTTACATAATCTTGAAAAATATTTTTTTTTATTTAAAAGCAAGAACACTGAAAAATAAATTAAAACATGTTAAAATTAAACAAACGTTCATGATAGGAATGTACAGATACACGGCTGAGAAAAAAAAATGAAAATCAGCATTCCTATCTCTCCTCCAACTATCTGACATCATTTTCTGGCATTTTCGATTTCCGTAGAGTCCACACATGACTTTGTTTTTTTTATGCTTAACCGAAGTTAGAATCTCTGATTCTGGGGGCTAATTAAACCATTTTTTGTGCAAACAAGGTGTTTTTTTATTTAATTCAATAATTACTGGCTGAAGGAACTCAAGTTATGTACATATATTTTTTCATAAGTTTTTGTTTCGATTCAAACTAATGGACCCAAGTCATATGGATATATTTTACTTTTGAAATCGCAACTTTATAATAAATAAAAATCGATAGAACATTAACTATATATATATGCAGATATATATATATATATATGCATAAATTAAACTATCATAATTAAGCATACTTTTACGATTGGGCTTTGCCGGGCATTCGTGCTAGCTTAGATAAATACTTTTGCAGTTTTAACAAAAAAGCTACAATAATATCAGAGTATCTCCATTTACTCTGAACATCTACCGAATGCCAACATCAATATCAATTACATATGAATGCCAACATCAATATCAATTACATATGAATGCCAACATCAATATCAATTACATATGAATGCCAACATCAATATCAATTACATATGAATGCCAACATCAATATCAATTACATATGAATGCCAACATCAATATCAATTACATATGAATGCCAACATCAATATCAATTACATATGAATGCCAACATCAATATCAATTACATATGAATGCCAACATCAATATCAATTACATATGAATGCCAACATCAATATCAATTACATATGAATGCCAACATCAATATCAATTACATATGAATGCCAACATCAATATCAATTACATATGAATGCCAACATCAATATCAATTACATATGAATGCCAACATCAATATCAATTACATATGAATGCCAACATCAATATCAATTACATATGAATGCCAACATCAATATCAATTACATATGAATGCCAACATCAATATCAATTACATATGAATGCCAACATCAATATCAATTACATATGAATGCCAACATCAATATGAATGAGTCGTGTGGAATTTGAACATGTCCCACTAGTTTTCCATTATAACTTTTTTTCACGTGTACAAATATTTTTTTCCCTTTTGTTCCCATCTTTATTCTGCCATTATTGGCCGTACCTATGAAATCCAAACCCTGACCCTAAAAATCAACCTTTTAAAGGTAAGTCTACATACTTTAGCCACTTCTGAATGATTGTGAAGAACGGAGCACATAATCCCGTGATGTCAGACTTGTGTTAACTATATGAACTATGGAAGAGCAGAAGCAACTTAATGATTTTTTAAAACCTTTGTTTATCTTCTTCAAACTGCAATTAATAATTAATCTTTGTTATAATTTTGTTAGGTTTTAAGATTTACACAGTTTAACGATTAATAATATTATAAACATTTGTATATTAAATATGAAATACGCTTTTGCTATATATGAACAAGTGTTAATTACCGGCTTCCTTTTCTTTGGTAAAAAGAGACAAATATTTATTTTTTTTACAATAATATTTTTCAATCTGTTTTAATCTGGCAATAAAATAACTGAGAAGAGTCATGTTTATATTATAAGTATTTATATTATATGAAAATATTTTTAAAAATTTAAATACCAAAAATTAAAAATCTATGTTGTAATGGAACGTTTTGAAATAATGGAATTTTAACATTTTAATATTTTAAAAATTAAAGTTTCTTTTTCTTGTCAATTCAACTGATAATAGTATATATTTAAATATGGATTTTTTTTCATAATCTGGTAGTAATCCCCTGAAAAATTTTTTTCATAATCTGGTAATAATCCCCTGAAAATTTTTTTCATAATCTGGTAATAATTTCCTGAAAAATTTTTTCATAATCTTGTAATAATCCCCTGAAAATTTTTTCATAATCTGGTAATAATCCCCTGAAAAATTTGAAAAAAAAAGACAAATAAAAAATAGAGAAGGATGGGGCAAGGTTCTTCAGGTTCACCAAAAAATCCAGCAAAAATTTACTAATGGTCAGATTTCCATGAAACTTTTGATACGTATTCAATTTTAAATGAACTTATATTTTAAAAGCAGTTTTCAGTAAATATGTTTTTTTTATACTCATGTTCACCCCTAATAAGGCATATCACCACTTGGACATAAGGGGCTACCATGTCTAGGAAAGATTAACAAGATGTTGGTTTACATTACATTTAAACTTCTGCAAATCAATACAGCCAGGGAAGCAGGTAACAGAAAGGGAATTCCAAAGTTTAGCTATTCAAGAGAAGAAACTATTAGAATAGAAAACTTTCTGGCATTTAGGGACATCAACAGTGAATGTGTGAGATTTTGTTGCTAAGCAGGTTTGTCAGGGATATGTATGTCAAGGGGGCACAAATGCAATGAGTTCATCAGAGCATATTCCATTAAAATATTTGTAAAACAGGCACATGTGATGGGTTGGAGCCTAGTTGACAAAGTGGGACCTATTAAATTGGAAAATGTTTTTTTGGACCCTACCAGCCCAAATGTGGCAACAATACTCCATACATGGATAAATGGTGGCCTTGTAGAGGTACAAGATACTCTCAGGTGTGAGTAGTTTTCTAGTTTGATAGAGGGAACTTGCCTTCGCAATATCCTCAATGTATTTCTACATCATATTGATGTTAAGCTGAGGAGATTGAAGGTAGAATTCTCAGGTCGGATATTATTTTTCATAGATATAGGCGGTTGGAGAGGTGTCATGTAATTGTTATAGAAGAGCAGCTTAGTTTTACTAGCATTAAATGTTACCGTCCATTTGCGGCCCCATTCCACTAGAGTCTGGCGGTCATTTTCTAACGATTTTGCAATTGTCTTAGATTTATGTACATTTGTTCTTCCTTCCTGCATGTTATAGAGCAATGTATCATCAGCAAATATACCCATCTCGGACATATCAGGAGGTTGTTAATGAATATCAGGAATAATAGTGGTCCAAAGATTGACTTCTGAGGCACTCCTGTATTAATGTTATGCTGCTTGGATGGATGTCCATCAATGACAACCAGACAGTGCTAAAAAAAAAAAGTGCCTTGTTTAAAAAAATTTTTTTTAAAAATAGATGACCGTTATGTGGGCTCGAGCATGAAAACTAAAAGCTTACGAGCCAACTCACAATGTTGTCAGTGGAATAACGTTATTCAAATCAATTCAAGAATAAATATATGAAGCGCATGTGTACTTGTCAAAGTCGTTTAAAAAGGAATGATTTTTTTCTGAAATTGAGTGTTTTTTCTACGTCTTACATATCATTCGAACAAGACATCGCTCTTTCAGATGGGACCGGTATCAACTCAATCCCATGTGGATGAGAAAAGTTTTTGGCAGACATCCAAACACACATATTGCCTTTTATATTAATTACTAGCGGGGGTACCTGGCGTTGCCCGGGTGTTTAGAGGTGTGTGTGCTCGGGCGGTGGGGTAATCAAAAACTTTAAAAAATAAAAAAAAACACAAAAAAAACTAACATCAGGCAAAGGGGGGGGGGTAAAATCAAAATAAAAACTAATGTGTGTGGGGTGGGGGGGTACCCGGTGTTGCCCGAGTATTTGGGGGTGTTTGTGGTGGGCGGAAGTGGGGGTTTTAATGAAAACCTAAGAATAAGCGAATTAAAAAAAGAAAACTGAAAAACGAACGTTAAAACTTATCTGAAAAATAAAGCAGGCGGTGGGGGAGGGGTAATCAAAACAAAAAACACAAAAAAAACTAACGTAAGGCAAACGAACGATGTTAAGTGTAAAAATCTGAAAAAAAAAAACGAACGTTAAAACTTGTGAAAAATACCCCCCCCCCAAAAAAAAACATGTGAAAAATAGCTTAAATAAGCCTGTTTCGATATTAAAATTTAAAAAATCGGTGGGTACCCGGGTGTTTTTGAGTGTCGGTGGGGGCTAAGAATAAGCGATGTAAAAAAAAAACAGAAAAACGAACATTACGTGAAAAATGGCTTAAATAACCCTGCTTCAATATTTAAATTTAAAAAATCGAATAAAAAAAAGACATCTCACACCACGATTCGTACCCAAAACGTTTAGATAACGAACCAACACTCTAACAAACTGAGCTAACATGATGACGTACATGAGATTCTCTCAGTTCTTCAACTATTTAAAGTAAATCAGGTCATGACGTCATCTGACGCATGCGTAGAATCGATCTCGCCATGAGAGGACGGTTTTTGTTGACCCCCCCCCCTGTAGAAAATTGTTGATTTCAGGGTGAAAAAAAATGAATGTTTTTTGGCCAATTTTTCGATATTTTTCGGGCGAAGGATGGGGCTTCATTATTCCAAGTTTATGAATTTTTGTTCTGTCTGTCGAAAGCTTTTAGCAGACACACAAACACACATACATACATACATACACACATTTTCGCTTTTATATATATAGACTAGCATGGGTATCCGGCATTGCCCGGGTGTGGAAAGGTTTGATAGTAAAGATAATGAGCAATGGATCGCTAAAAAAAATTTTTTAAATTAATCGAACCCCTAAAAAAATTGAAAATAATAGTGAGCACCCATAAAGGAAAAAGTAAGGCTCAAACGTGTAATTCTAAAAAAAGTGAATGGTTTAACCTATGTCCGATCACAGCGAACAACATTGGCGGCATTTGAAATAAAGTCATTGCAAGGCATATGATGACTTTTCAAAAATGTTGACAAAAAAGTGCCCCCTCCTTGTGAAAAACGGCCCAGTTGAGGGTCAAACAATCAATGTTTTGGGCCAATTTTTGGATATTAGTTGGCCTAGAGAATGAGCTTTCAAACGATACCAATTTTGTCATTGTTTGATGTATCTGTCAAAAGGTTTTGTCATTGTTTGATGTATCTGTCAAAAGGTTTTCGTCGACAGATGCACAAACAGCAACGATACTAGAAAGAGCTCTCGGTTGGTTTCAATAAAAAGCAATGTTGGCAGCTGGTATGTATGTTTGTATGCCTAAAACTTTGACAGAAACAACAGATTTTCACGAGATTGGTTTTGTTTTGAAGCTCGACCCTTCGGACGACAAATATTGAAAATTTGGCTAAAAATATTAATTTTTTCACCCTCAACTAGGCATTTTTCTACAAGGGGCCGTTTTTTTTGCCAATATTTTCAAAAGTTATCCTCTCTTGTTTGATTGACTGGCCTTAACTTAAACTTTCACCACTTCTGGCTTGGCGATGAACGCAACGGCAAAGACGTCACTTTTTTTTTTTCACATTCTTTTCCTCCTTCGCAGTACGGGTTCGAGCCTGCCTACCTGACACTTTTTTTTTTTTTTGCTCAACACACCCTCAAAGTATATATATATGATAGATGAGAATCGAAAGACAGTCGATTGTAAATTAACCAATCTAAAAGGAATAATGAATGATCAATATTACGTCTGGATTCCTAATTAACATTATTTTTGTTAAAATATTATGTCACACATTCAAAATAAATATGCAAAGCTGAAATAAGATCTCACCAGGATTGCACACTAAGACAAGGAATGCTGCACATTCTTCAAGTGATGTCACATCAAGTAACATTCTTCAAGTGATGTCACATCAAGTAACAGCACTTAGTCATGATACTCCACCAGACATGATGAATTCTTGTCCTAGAATCCAGTCAAACCATGAAACCAAAAGAGAATATACTGTATCATGGTTAACTGGGTAATTAGGGAGAGAAAAAATGTTCTTTGCCACTTCAACATTTGAAAGGTGGAGAATAACTTTGGTTGAGTGCTCAGATATATCTATGTATCTCATATCTATGTATCTCATATCTATGTATCTCATATCTATGTATCTCATATGGAATTGATTTCTAAGAATTTCTACCAAGGTAAATTGAAACAAACAAAAAAGTGACAATTTGTATTATTATTCATCGGACTACTTGTTCTCATCTGGAGTGCTTCTGTTGAACTCTGAGAATTTGGACAGAATTTCTGCCAGCTATAACTGGATAGAGGTCCTAAGTAATTTTTTCCAGTACTCTAACCACTGCACCACGGGTCCTTGTGCAAGAACCCGTGGTGCAGTGGTAAGAGTCCTGGGAAAAATCAATTGTAAAAGTGATCTTCTCTTGAAGGTTGAAGGTCCAATCCTCAGTGTGGGCGACTGAAAAATACATTTGCGAATTACTAAGGACCTCTATCCAGTCATGGCTGAAGGAACAAGGGCATGCTACTCTCATGAAGTAAATAAAGGGTTCTGTTCGAAATTTCATCCAAATTCTCAAGTTCGACAGAAACATTCCCGAGTTCGACAAGATACACCTGGAGAAGGTCGGAGGTTATATCGACCGAAACGTTGTGAAAATCACACTCAAGATGAGAACAAAAAATTCAGAAACGTCAGACTCCTCTTTTTTGATTTCTCATGGTGTCAGCTTCGGATTGTTTTCAAAGTGACAATTGTGCTTTCTATAAAAAGATTTTTTTGCAAGATTCATAATTAATGTTATTTTTGGTTGTGTTGTTTTGATGTAAAGTGCTTTTAGTGTTTTGTCATTTCACATTAGAATTAAGAGGAGAAGAAAAATAAGAAAATTAAACTGTGAAGATAATCTTTTTACACCACTTATTGAGGCCTGGAGGCCACTCGAGGATAAGGGTCAATGAGAGTCTGGTAGTCAATGGCGTAGTAATTGGTAGTAGTGGACATTTGGTAAATTGGATTACTTAAGAGGACAGCTTCATCAAGAACTTGTTTACATTGACTTGAAGACAATCGTATTGTAGTCAGCTGGAAAGTAGAGAAATGGAAAACAATTTCACATGCAGGCAATTCTAAGAAACAAACTTTGCTCATGGAATCCACGTTTAGGTTTAAGCACAGATAAAGATTGGGGGAAATTATTGATAGTGGTTTCAGCTAGATGAGTGTTTTTCGTGAAAGTTTGGTAAAGGGAGGGGCATAGACTGGAGTTCAGTTGAGTACTTGCCATAAAAATAATGATAGAACAGAGACAGGCTCGCAACGTCTTTTCTGTTCAAAAGGTTGCAGAGAAGAAAAAAGGGCATCACTTACAAGATTTTGAAGACAATTTTGAACTCTATCAAAGTAAGATAAGGTGCTTCTAGGATCTGATCCTCGCAAAATTACATGAGAAGTTGCTGTTAAACACGAGGTCGACCACTCAACAGTTGTTTGCTATTTAAAACAAATAGGGAAGTCATAAAAGTTGGATAAATGGGTGCCGCATAAATTAAACAATAATCAAAAAATGTCATTTTGAGTTGTCTTCTACACTTCTACTGCACAACAAAAATTACCCATTTCTCGAGCGGATTGTGATGTTTGATGAGACTACGACAACTACTGATGACGTTCAGCACAGTGGTTGCATGCCAGAGAAGCTCTACAACAATCCCTGAAACCGAAATTGCACCAAAAAAAGCTTATGGTGACTGTTTGGTGGTCTGTGGCCGGTCTCCTCCATCATAGCTTCTTGAATTTGGGTGAAACGATTACGGCAGAGAAGTACTGCCAACAAATTGATGAAATGCACCAGAAACTCCAACGTATGTGTCCGAGAATGGTTGATATGAAGGGATCAATTCTCCTCCATGACAACGCTTACCCACATGTTGCTCAACTGACTCTGCAGAAGCTGAACGAATTGGGCCATGAGACTGTGCCTCATCCTTCATATTCACTGAATCTCTCACCCACTGATTATCACTTTTTCAAGCATTTCAACAACTTCCTGCATGAAAAATGCTTCCAAAGTTGAGATGATGCCGAATCGGCCTTCAATGATTTCATCGCTTCCAGAACTCTGGATTTCTATGCTAATGGGATGAATAAACTTGTTTCTCGTTGGCAAAAATGTGTCGATTCTAATTCTTTTTATTTTGATTAATAAAATTTTCAAAAATCAACATTATTTTTGTACCAACCTGATAGAAAAAGAACGTCAACATTCATTTAGATTTCAACGGGAAAAATTGATGGTGGTTATAGCTATAATCTAGTGTTTTTTGTGAAATAGATTTCAACACATGGGAAAAATTGATAGTGGTTATGGTTATAATCTAGTGTTTTTTGTGAAAGTTTGGCCATAGATTCGAGCTCAGACGAACGCCATGAAAATAATGATAAAGCAGGGACAGGCTCAAAATGTCTCGTCTCGTGAAGTTGCAGGGAAGAGAATCTTATCAGAAATGAGGTGTTCTTCACAATAAAATGAAACGAAAGTTAATATCCAGTGTATAATATTGCATGCGAAATAATCCCAAAAGAATTCATCTGAGTTTTAATAAAATTTCTTTTTTATTTGCAGATAACAGTTCCAGATCGAAAAGATGTAAACTTTATAAACGTTTGCAGCAAAAGGATTTCCAAAATTTTGCAATGTTCATCAAGAATGCACCTGGAAAGAAGAGGAAATTTATTCTCAGAACATTAAATATACATCTATAAATTGATGTTTATGCGCAGTTTAGATTTGAATCAATTTTAGCAGACTTTAACCTATTTAGGTTTCATGTCTTTCTTCTTACAAATATATATATTTTTATTACTACTATATATATATATGTGTAGATTACTGTTTTAAAAATAATAAAAATAAATAAAATGTTATATACGTCCAAATAAATTATAGGCGACTTCCTAAGTAAATAAAAATCAGCTTCAAGGCAAAGCCACTATTTAACCATATTTATCGTTAAAAAAGCAACAAATATATATATATATATATATATATATATATATATATATATATATAGATATATAGATATATATATACAATATTCTTATTAATACTATATATATAGGTTTAGTCACAAATAAAGAGTAGGGGAAATTATTGATAGTGGTTTCAGATAGACGAGTGTTTTACATGAAAGTTTGGGAGGGGGGGCCCAGACATTGGCAAGGGAGGGAGCCAGACATTTTTAATACTATATATATATATATATATTTTTAAATACTATTACTATATATATAGATATATACATAAAAAAATTTTAATCTATTACTATATATTTTTTTAAATACTGTATGTATAGATCAATAAATATTTTTTAAATGCTATTTTTATATATATATATTTTAAATACTATTCCTATACATATCTATACATAAAATACTTTTTAAAAATTCTATTACTATATATATATATATATAGTACATGCATACAGAGAGAGACTAAAATTGAATAACAAATTTCAGAAAAAACATGGAAACAAATAAAAGTGACGAAACATTTGTTTGCAGCGTTTGCCAAATGATATTCAAATCTACTTCCGATCTTAACTACCATGCTCGCGCACACAGGGGGCAGAAACTTTATGCATGTCAGATTTGCGAAGTGGCTTTTCCGACTGAAATCAAACTCGGTGAACACCTGCATATGCATACTGGATTGAAACCGTTTCGTTGCCGAATGTGCAGTGCAGCTTTTACATCACGCTGCAGTTTAACGAAACACAATCGATCGCATACTAGAGAGAAACCGTATTCGTGCCAAATCTGCGAAAAGACTTTCACGGATAAATATTCGTTGAAAAAGCACATCCAAGTTCACACGGGCGGACAAAAACTTAAGGAACCGTTTTCATATAAAGTGATAACTGTTAATTCGGATTTTAAACACGCTGGAGAAACAAGCACTGAGCAGAAACCGTTTTCATATAAAATACTTGCAATCAATTCGGATTTAAAACCAAGATCGAACACTGTTGAAGACGATGATAAAAAGAAAGAGACGGACGCTAAGGAGAAAATTTACTCGTGCGAAGTTTGCGAACAAACTTTTTCAAGTAAGTCTTTGTTGACGGTTCATATGCGAGGTCACACAGATAAACGGCCGTTTTTTTGTCGCATCTGTTGCACAGCATTTTCAACAAGTTCTGATTTTAAAAACCACATGCAAACGCACACCCGAGAAGACGACTGCAAAATCTGCGGCAAAACATTTGCCGCTGCGTACTTAAAAGTGCACATGCGCACTCACACGGGTGAGCGTCCATTTTCGTGCGACGTCTGTCATAAAGCGTTTGCGGAAAGTGGCAGCTTAAAGAAACACAAACTGAGACTTGGACCGAACGGAGAAAAGCCGTGCAGTCGTTCAGCATTTCTATTTAGTTCAGATGCAAAACCAACAACACAAACAGGAGAGAAACCCTATTCTTGTGAAGTTTGTGGCATTGGGTTTTCACTCACGGATACTTTAGAATGCCACATGAAAACACATGCGATGATGAGAGACACCACAGACAAACCTTGTTCTTGTGAAATATGTGGTACTGCCGTTGCATCAAGTTCGGATTTAAAAATACATATGAAAAGGCACACATAAATTGTCTCGTCAATGACACAAAAAGTAAAAAGCTTGAGCCAGTTCCAATTTAAAAATACACTTGAAACAAATTATTTTGAAATCCAGACAGACCAAAAAAGTAAAATGCATATACATATATATATGTGTATATATATATGTATATATATATATATATATATATATAAGTTAATAAGTGAGGGAAAATTAACCTGTTTACTACCTCAATGAGTCCAGATTTGAAACTACCAACATATACTGGAGAAAAACCATGTGTTTGTGAATTTTGTGGTATTGGGTTTTCACTAACAAATACTTGAGAACACATGCAATGATGAGACACGAAAGACAAACCTTGTGTTTGTGAAATATGTGGTACAGCTTTTGCATCAAGTTCGGATTTAAAAATACATATGAAAAGTAAGACCAAGATACCAAAATGAAAGATATACTACAACATATGAAAATGGTTAATTGGGGAGAGGAAGATTATGTTCTCAATTTCTTTACTAACTTAGTGTTTGAGAGATAAAGAACTTTAATAGAACATTCGAATATTCATGTATCTCATATAGAGTTCAAGTGTTTGCTCCAGGTCATGTGTCCCTTGATTTCTGAGAACTTTGACTGAATTAAAATAAAACAAGGGAAAAGACAGCATAATAGAAGCATATGACAACCCAGCCACCCTAATCGCCCAAAAGAAGAGAGAGGAGTATACAAAAAAGGAACTGAAGACAAGACTAGAAGGATGGCAACAACATAAGAGAGCAGGCAGGTTCATGGAAGAACTGAACCAGAACAACATTGACAAGGAGGCTTCACTACAATGGCTTAAAAATGACAAATTTCCATTTTACGTAGAACGGTTAATTATAGCTGCACAAGACCAAGGCTTACTCACAAATGGATTTAAGAAAATGGCTGGTCTACAAAAAACCGACCAATGCAGATTCTGTCACTCGGCTGTTGAAAGCCCAAGCCACCTAATGTCTGGATGCAAGATCCGTCTAGCCGATGATCATTACACTGCCAGCCACAACAAAGTATGTAGATACTTACATTGGAAAATCTGTGGAGAGATGCAACTAGACAGGTCATCGAACATCTGGAAACATGAACCACCACGGATAACATCAAATGGAAAAGTGACCGTGTTTTATGACAAAGACATACAGGCAAGCAGATACATAAAAGACAAGGCCATCAAACCAGATAGTGTAATATGGAACAAGCCCACAAGAACTGCGCTCATTATCGATGTCACAATCCCAAATGATTTTGGCCTTAATAGAGCTGAACGGGAAAAGATAACAAAATATCAGGAGCTAAAAAATGATCTAAAAACAACATGGTCTTCAAAAGAAATAAACATTATACCAGTTGTGATGTGAGCAACTGCCTAATAAAAAAGAATCTTCAGAAATACTTAGAAGCAATCCCCAAAAGACTAAGCTGTAATGAAACACAACAGCCATAAAGGGAACAGCATCTATTCTTAAAAGAGCCCTCAGATATAAATTTAAATCATAACAGAATCAAGCGTACATTAAAAAGAAGATCCTCAAATCCAAATTAAGCCCCCAAAACAAAATAACTGCCATAAATCAACTTGCAATCCCTGTCATCCCACATGGGTTTGGCATTATTGACTGGCCTCAATGCAATATCAATAGGTTAGATACAAAGACCAGGAAACTCCTAACCTTATATAAAATAATATATCAAAACCAATGTATGGACAGGATATACCTATCATAAAAAGAGGGTGGCCTTGGTCTCACTGAAATAAACCATGCATATCGAACCACCATAGTAAGCATGGGGCAGTATATTAAAAGCTCAACAGATATGTCAATAGAAATAGTGAGGGACAACCATGAACGCCTACCCCAACAAACCTCAGTCACAAAGTTTGCTGAAAACTTTGGGGGTGACATACTGGAAAATACTGCCGGGGTATATGATGAACCAGCAACACAGATTGCAAAAAAAAAAGAGAAAGAAATACACCGAAATCGAGATAGACACAAAAAACAAGGATGAGAACAACATAAAAGAGCAGAAAAATTCTTGGAGGAGCTGAAACAGGAATTTATAGACAGGGAGGTTTCATTCCAATGGCTTAAGAGTGAGAGACTTCCTTTTGATGAGGAAAGACTCAGTTTTTTTTTTTACAAAGGAATAACCACTTATCAAGGTCCAGAGGCCACTCGAGGGTTAAAGATTGTACAGTGGTCAAAAGGATAATATAGTAATCGTTAGAAGTATAAATTTGGTAAAATTGGATTACTTAAGGGGAACGGCTCATCAAGAATTTATTTACATTGTACTTGAAGACGGCCATATTGTAGTCAGCTGGAAAGCAGAAAAACAGAAGAGAATTCCACAGGTTTGCAGTTCTAAGAAAGAAGTTTTGTTCATGGAAACTTTGGGAGTGTCACACTGGAAAATACTGCCACGGTATATGATTAACCCAGCAATACAGATTGCAAAAAAGAAAAGAAAGAAAAATCGAAATAGACACAAGAAAACTAGGATGGGAATAACATAAAAGAGCAAGAAAGTTTCTGGAGGAGCTTAAACAGGAGTTTATAGACAGGGATGCTTCACTCCAATGGCTCAAGAGTGGGAGACTTCCATTTGATGAGGAAAGACTCATTGTAGCCAGTCAAGATCAAGGCTTACTCACAAATGGATTCATAAAAAATAATAGGACCTAAAAAAAATGATCGAAAAACAACATAGTCTCTATGAAAAAAAAAATATACTGGTTGTGATAGGAGCAACTGGCTTAATAAAAAATAATCTTCAGAAATACTTTGAAGCATTCGTGGAAGATCAAGGTGTAACAGAATACAAACAGCAGCCATAAATTCTTAAAAGAGTTTCAGATATGAATTTAAATCGTAATGGAATCAAGAGTTAGCTCCCTTGATCTCTTAAAATGAAATAAAAAAACAAAAAGTCACACAAAAAGTAGAGTGAATCACGTAACATCCAACTGCTAAGCTTTTGCATCGAGTTCCAAAGTTTAAAAGTGCATATGAAAAGACACGTTAGTAGTCTCATCAACAACACAAAAGTAGAAAGTTTGAGCCACTTCCAATTTAAAAATACTCTTGAAAACATACTGGCAAGAGAACTTGAATGCCTACTAGACACTGTCCTCGAGTGTCTAAGGTCTCTCTGTACAGGGGTTTGTCAGAACAACCTGGTATGAGGATACCTTTTTCTATAGAAATAAACCCTGACCAAATATTCAAAATCACATAGTATTCACTGCCCAAATAATGTCTCCTCACTATGGCTAACCCACATTAGCTTTTACGAGGAATGGTGCACCTTCTCCAAGTGATGTTACCTCAAGTAATAGCATGAAGTTGGATATTCCACTAGACTAGATGAATTCTTGTCCTCAAATCCAGTAAGACCAAGAAACCATAACGAAAGATATACAGGGTGGCCCATAAGTCACTTTACAGTTTGAAAATCAAATAACGTTTTCTTAAATGATTGTATTCTTTTTTATTACACAGTTTATAGCGTGGAAATTTGTTCTGACAATTACGAAAGATAACGTCTCTTAAGTAGCCTCCATTCTCGGTTTTGAAAAGTCGAGCTCTTTCTAAGCTATTCTTTATGACAGTCCTTAACATTGGAAGTTGTAGGGAAAGAATTTCCTGCGTATGTTTGCCTTAAGTTCTTGGATGCTTTGAGGCTTATTTGCATACACTTGAAGTTATCCCTAAAGCCAAAAGTCTAGTTCTGTCAAATTAGATGAACGTGGAGGCCATTAAAAATCGAAATTTCAAGAGATTTTTCGATCTTGAAACATCACAATCAACAACTGCATTGTTGCTCCAGCTGTATGTGTAGTTGCTCCATTTTGTTTGCCACCAATACCCTGGCATGTTTACTAACTGAGGTTGAACAAATACAATAACATATATTTTAAAAGGATATTGAACATTGAAATGACGCATATAAGATCTTTGCATTGCAACAATTGACTGTCCATTTTCAAAGTGAAATTCATTTATCCTCACTCGTGTAAACTTATCTATACAAAAAATTTCCAAAGATTCTATTTTATAATTCTGAAACAAGAAATTAAAATATATTAATAGAAAAAAATTATTGAATTTTTAAAATGTAAAGTGACTTATGGGCCACCCTGTACTAAACATAGAGTTCAAGTGTTAGATCCAAATAGGGAGTCTCTTGATTTCTGAGAACTTCGACTGAAGTAAATAAAACAAAAAATTGTGTCATCAACCAAAGAATTTTAGCCATCCAACTGGAGGACGACTACTGTACAAGGAGACAGTAGATAAGTGATAAAGCTTTTGTAAATATATAAACGCACTTGGTCAGAAATATAGTACTGCACACCCGATTAACTTGTTTTCTTAATTGTAATAAATTTTTTTACAGCAATTTTAAATGTGATACTTGTTCAAAACATTTTTATAGCAATCTTAAATGTGATACTTGTTCAAAACATTTTTATAGCAAAGTTTTGCTTTAAATGATTTATCAAAAATTATTGACAATTATTGATTTATTTCAAAAAATTGTAAATAAATGCATTCTCCATAAAAAAATGAAACTTGATCGTGAATAAATGTCTTTGCTGTTATTATTTTTATTTATTTATTTTCCCACAAGGCCCTGATGCCACTCGAGGATACGAATGAATGAAACAATATAAAATTAATCTTAAGTAGTGTAAATTTGGTAAATTGGATTATTTAAGTAGAATGGCTCATCAAGAACTTGTTTACGTTGGACTTGAAGACGATTGTATTTTAGTCAGCTGGAAAGCAGCCAAAACGGCGTGCAGTTCTAAGAAAGCACCTTTGTTCATGGAATCTATGTTTAGACACAGAAAGATTTATTTTTGTATACATTGTTATATATATTTTTTATAAAAAAATTGATTTTTTAAATAAAGATTAATTTTTTTATATACATTGTTATATATATTTTTTATAAAAAAATTGATTTTTTAAATAAAGATTTTTTTTTATATAAAATTGATTTTTGTATAAAAAATCAATTAATTTATAATGAAAATCAAATGAATTTTTTATATAAAAATAAATTGTTTAAATAAAGATTAATTTTTTATATGAAAATTGATATTTTTAAAGATTTATATAAAATTAATTTTTTAAATAAGATCAATTTTTTAAATAAAGATTTATTTTTATATAAAAATTATTTTTTTAAATAAAGATTAATTTTTATATAAAAATTTATTTTTTAAATAAAAATTAATTTTTTATGTAAAAATTGATTTTTAAATAAAAATTGATTTTTATATAAAATTTAATTTTTATATAAAAAATCAATTTTTAAATATATAATTAATTTTTATATAAAAATTGATTGTTTTATATGAAAATTAATTTTATATAGAAATTAATTTGTTTATATAAAAATTGATTTTTTATATAAAAATTAATTTTTTAAATAAAGATGAATTTCTTATATAAAAATTGATTTTTTAAATAAAGATTAATTTTTGTGTAAAAATTGATTTTTTTTTTATATAAAAATTTTTTTATAAATATTAATTTTTATATAATAATTGATTGTTTATATAAAAATCAATTTTATAAATAAAGATTAATTTTTTATATAAAATTTAATTTTTTGAATAAAGATGTATTAAAGTTATGAAAGCATGCCATGAAGATGAAGGTGTCACTTGAAACCTGAAACAAGGCTATCTACCAAGAGGTATGGGTTTGTCAGAGATTGACCATCAACACCGAGCCACTGACTTGTTTTAGTGCATTGCACTCTGGTAGATGATCGCCACAGGCTGGAAATGGGGAAATTGATGAAGATGACTTGCTAGTTTTTCATTGGAAATCATCTTCTAGAAACCGTCAAAAAAATAACAGACTGAAGATAAAATTGACGGACAAAAATGAACAATGGATCAAAGCTGATTAACAAATAAATAATTGCAAAGAAATTAGTCTGAGGACGCTTGGTATTTTTTTAGTCTGTGATAATCTCCCAGAATCCAAACCTCAAAATGGTATATGAACACCAAAAAAAGAGAGCCAGTAGAACTAGCACCATCACAAAACTGGCCAAACATTTTGAACAAGACTGTCTTACACAAAGCAAGCCGACAACAGAAATAGTCCAAAAGAGTTAGCAAAAATACACAAAGACAGAAAACTTGAAGAATCGGTCAACAAACAACGTGCCAAGTATTTGCTGGATAAACTATCACAGGAATATATAGATAAAGAATATATAGATAAAGAATATCTAGATAAAGAATATATAGATAAAGAATATCTAGATAAAGAAGGCTCTGTAGACTGACTTAAAAAAAGGATCTCTTTACTTTGATCAGGAGAGGATGATAATGACCGCTCAAGATCAAGACTTGATGACCAATGCTTTTAAAAAGATGAGTGATCTCAGTAATCACAACAAGTGCAGGTTCTGCCACACAGAAGTAGAGATGGTGAGCCACTTGACATCTAGTTGTAAAAATCCTGTTGGGGGACGGCTATTACACAATGCGACACAATGGAGTGTGTAAATATCTCCACTTGAAAAGCTGTAAAGACTTCAACATCCAATGTTGTAGCAAATATTGGGAACATGTTTACCGGCAAAAACAGTTGGAAATAAGTCATACACCATTCACTATGACTACGAAATCCCTACAGCTACATACCTAGAAAATGGGGCTATTAAGCCTGACATAGTGATATGGGATAAGAGGGAGAATGTGGCAACCCTAGTTGAAGTCAGCGTCCCTTATGATGCTGGCCTTAACAGAGCAGAGATGGAGAAAATAACAAAATACCAACGACTTATGTACGACGTGAAAAAAAACTGAAATCTTAAGAAGATATCAATCATACAAGTCATTATAGGAGCAACGAAGCTAATGAAAAAGAATTTCAAAAACTATTTGGTGAATATACCCGGTGAACTAAGTGCAAGAGAAATACAAACAATTACATTTAAAGGAACAGTTAGAATCTTAAAAAGTCCTCTTGGTTGGAGTAACTAAACTAATGGGAGAATGTTTGGCATCCGGTAGAATGCTCCATCCCAGCAAAAACATAGTGATAAGAAAAGTAAAAAAAAGAAACCTTTTTCTTGTAACGTGTGTGTGTGTCTTCTCACGTGCGTCCATCTTCTCAGCAAATTTTGGCCTCAAAAAGATATAAATTGTCTCGACACAAAGACAAGTAAAATGTTAACCTTGTAGGGAGTAATTTATCGAAACCAATGCATGCCTCGGTTGTACCTACCTAGGTGAGATGGAGATATGGGACTCCAGAAGTTAACCATCAGCATAGTGCTACAATTATCTGCATAGGCCAGTACATAATAAGTTCCTGTAACCCGAACCTGATGAACATCCATAACACAACTTGCCACTCATTTTGGAAAGGACTGCCTCACAAATGGAGGACTCAAACAAGCTTGCTATTGAAATAGCCCACAAAAACCGGAAAAAATTCACTCGCCAGTTCCATAGTGTTAAAACAGAAGAATGGGCCAACAGTAAACGGACAAAATACCTACCGACTGAACTACCCCAAGAATATATCGATAGGGATGGTTCCCTGGACTTGTTCAAAAGAGGATTCCTCCATTGCGACCAAGAGAGATTGATATTGGCTGCACAAGGCCAGGGCCTCATGACGGGTGCCTTCAAAAAGATGAGTGGTCTAAGCAATAATAATAAATGCAGGTTGAGAGTGTGGGCCACCTTATTTTTAGTTGCAAAGTCCTAATTGGAGATGGCTATTATACAGATCGCCATAACAGAGTTTACAAATACCTTCATTGGAAAATATGTAAGAAAATAAACTTTGAGTGCAGTAAAAAAATCCTCGAGCGAACAGGTGGGAATGACACCTACACCATTCACTATGACTACATAGTCCCTACTGGTATATATCTAGAAAACGCAGCTGTTAAACCAGATATAGTGATTTGGGACAGAGCAAACAAAAAAGCGACCATAATAGAGGTTAGTGTACCCAATGATACAGGGCTTAACAGAGCTGAGAGGGAAAAGATAACAAAGTATCAAGGACTTATGTATGATATGAAACGAAATGGGAAATTAAAAGACGTTTCAATTATACCAGTCATTATAGGAGCAACTGGGCTTATGAAAAAGAACTTTAAAAAGTACTTAGCTAGTATACCCGGTGAACCAAGTGCAAGTGAGATACAAACGATTGCATTGAATGAGACAGCTAGAATCCTGAAAAGATCTCTTCGTTGGACTTATACAGGGGTAAATGTCAGAATTATTTAAAAACGAGATGGTCTTTAAAAGGTTATACCGGTTGTGACTTAAAAAAAAAATCTTCAGAAATATTTGAAAACATCCCTGGAAGACGAAGCGATAGCGAAATACAGATAAAGGGGACAAAAATCTATCTTTAAAAAAAACTCGGAAATAAATTCAAATCAAAATGAAATTAAGTGTGCGAGACCGTTGATTTCTTTTGAAACGGAAGTAAAGTTCAGGGTTGTGTTTTCTGGGTTAGAAGCATTGATTGAATTTGAATTTTAAATTGAAATACATATAAAATACGTTTGAAAGCCGAATTACCACACAATATTATGAAAATCAACAAATATTTACTCGTTTAAAATTAATATATTTCCAAGTTACACTCTTTCGCCAGAATTTTATGTATTTTTTTTCCTCGCCATGATAAGTTGAAAAAAAGAGTTAATGTAGAGTCCGTGTGCTGTTATCTGCGGTTTAGTTTTTTAAATGCCAGACACCATCTCTCCAAGCAATAGTCCTGGAATCCAATAAGACCAAGAAACCACAAGAAAGTTTTATTATATTTCGAAATTGAAATTTGAAAGCCGATATACAACGCAATATAAAAATCAAGTATTTATTTATTTAAAATTAATATATTTCGGAGTTATACTCTCTCGCGGTTTCAAAATCACCGCCTCCATTTTTTTCTTTCTTTCTTCTCCCCCGCTGTTCTCTTTGCCTTTCCCTTACCTTAAACAAAGGACGCGATTGGCTAATGCAATCTAACGTATGAACAATATCCGGGTTCAGTGAATAAATTCACCTTCCCTTTCTCTTTTCATAACTGATTTCGCTACGCACATTGGAATTCAAATACATCAACGAAACGTTTTATTTTTCGACGAAATTAATTTAAATCGAATCAATAAACTCCCAATCTACTTTTGATTGCATAAATTTCGTTCTGGAATTAATTAGAATCCAAATTAATTAGAATTCCAAATTAATTAGAATCCAAAACGAAATTTATGCAATCAAAAGTAGATTGGAGTCATTTGTTTGTCTTATTGGGAATGACACCACTAACATCACGTTGGCCAAATGAATACAGCCAAGCCAAGTGTAGTATCTGTTCCGGCAGATACTGCAATCAAAGACCGTATGTGGGGGCAACCCCACATATAAGACCATTGCTCTTGTAGCAATGAGTTATTGGTCAATGTAGGGAAACCCTTCATACCAATTGTCACTATCCAGCTCCCTTACTCCCCGAGGAGCTGGTCCCCATTTCCCCAATCTCTCCACATTAAAAAACGGCCTTGTGCTCAGTGAGGAAGCAAATAAATACACAGACTCGGCCGGAGGAGTAGGAGGAGGTTCCTGAAGCAACGACTGACGCTACCAGTCACGTCGACTTAACCCACCTGCTGAAGGATTCCCAGCAACACCAGCCGTCTCAGCAGCAATTCAAACATCCCTTACCAGGGCTAAACAACCAGCCCTTATCATGGCTAAACAACCAGCCCTTATCAGGGCTAAACAACCAGCCCTTATCATGGCTAATAAGTTTTTTCACTAATGCGATTCACTACTGCTTGTCTCCTGAGACCCACTAGCAGTGAACTTCACTCCAAGTCTCCAGCGCTGCCAGCTCACTCCAGCGGCTTCCTGCGCACTCCCGCCTACAACCTTCTAGTCCTTGGTGCCTCCAGCTTCCTCCTGCAGCTTTCCTGTAATCTTGCTTCCTCGCTCCTCTGGCCTACAACCTCTCTTGCACCTCGCACCTCTGGTTTCACTTGATCTTGATCGGCCATTATCATTCTCTCCTGATCATAGTGAAGAGATCCTTTTTTGAGCCAATCTACATCTAAGCCTTCTTTATCGATATATTCTTTATCTATATATTCTTTATCTATATATTCTTTATATATATATTCTTTATCTATATATTCTTTATCTATATATTCCTGTGATAGTTCATCCAGGAAACACTTGACCCATTCTTCAAGTTTTCTGTCTTAGTGTATTTTTGCTAATTATTAATTATTAGTGTATTTTTGCTAATTATTAATTATTAGTGTATTTTTGCTAATTATTAATTATTAGGGTATTTTTGCTAATTATTAATTATTAGTGTATTTTTGCTAATTATTAATTATTAGTGTATTTTTGCTAATTATTAATTATTATTGTATTTTTGCTAATTATTAACTATTAGTGTATTTTTTGCTAATTATTGATTATTAGTGTATTTTTGCTAATAATTAATTATTATTGTATTTTTGCTAATTATTAATTATTAGTGTATTTTTGCTAATTATTAATTATTAGTGTATTTTTGCTAATTATTAATTATTAGTGTATTTTTGCTAATTATTAATTATTAGTGTATTTTTGCTAATAATTAATTATTAGTGTATTTTTGCTAATTATTAATTATTAGTGTATTTTTGCTAATTATTAATTATTAGTGTATTTTTGCTAATTATTAATTATTAGTGTATTTTTTGCTAATTATTAATTAATAGTTTATTTTTGCTAATAATTAATTATTATTGTATTTTTGCTAATAATTAATTATTATTGTATTTTTGCTAATTATTAATTATTAGTTTATTTTTGATAATTATTAATTATTAGTTTGTTTTTGATAATTATTAATTATTAGTTTATTTTTGCTAATTATTAATTATTAGTGTATTTTTGCTAATTATTAATTATTAGTGTATTTTTGCTCATTATTAATTATTAGTTTGTTTTTGATAATTATTAATTATTAGTTTATTTTTGCTAATTATTAATTATTAGTGTATTTTTGCTAATTATTAATTATTAGTGTATTTTTGCTCATTATTAATTATTAGTGTATTTTTGCTAATTATTAATTGTTAGTTTATTTTTGCTAATTATTAATTATTAATGTATTTTTGCTAATTATTAATTATTAGTGTATTTTGCTAATTATTAATTATTAATGTATTTTTGCTAATTATTAATTATTAATGTATTTTTGCTAATTATTAATTATTAGTGTATTTTTGCTAATTATTAATTGTTAGTTTATTTTTGCTAATTATTAATTATTAATGTATTTTTGCTAATTATTAATTATTAGTGTATTTTTGCTAATTATTAATTATTAGTTTATTTTTGATCATTATTAATTGTTAGTTTATTTTGCTAATTATTAATTATTAATGTATTTTTGCTAATTATTAATTATTAGTGTATTTTTGCTAATTATTAATTATTAGTGTATTTTTGCTAATTATTAATTATTAGTGTATTTTTGCTAATTATTAATTATTAGTTTATTTTTGCTAATTATTAATTATTAGTGTATTTTTGCTAATTATTAATTATTAGTGTATTTTTGCTAATTATTAATTATTAGTGTATTTTTTGCTAATTATTAATTATTAGTGTATTTTTGCTAATTATTAATTATTATTGTATTTTTGCTAATTATTAATTATTAGTGTATTTTTTGCTAATTATTGATTATTAGTGTATTTTTGCTAATTATTAATTATTAGTGTATTTTTGCTAATTATTAAATATTAGTGTATTTTTGCTAATTATTAATTATTAATGTATTTTTGCTAATTATTAATTATTAGTGTATTTTTGCTAATTATTATTTATTAGTGTATTTTTGCTTATTATTAATTATTAGTGTATTTTTGCTAATTATTAATTATTAGTGTATTTTTGCTAATTATTAATTATTAGTGTATTTTGCTAATTATTAATTATTAGTGTATTTTGCTAATTATTAATTATTAGTGTATTTTGCTAATTATTAATTATTAGTGTATTTTTGCTAATTATTAATTATTAGTGTATTTTTGCTAATTATTAATTATTAGTGTATTTTGCTAATTATTAATTATTAGTGTATTTTTGCTAATTATTAATTATTAGTGTATTTTTGCTAATTATTAATTATTAGTGTATTTTTGCTAATTATTAATTATTAGTGTATTTTTGCTAATTACTAATTATTAGTGTATTTTTGCTAATTATTAATTATTAGTTTATTTTTGCTAATTATTAATTATTAGTGTATTTTTGCTAATTATTAATTATTAGTGTATTTTTGCTAATTACTAATTATTAGTGTATTTTTGCTAATTATTAATTATTAGTTTATTTTTGCTAATTATTAATTATTAGTGTATTTTTGCTAATTATTGATTATTAGTGTATTTTTGCTAATTATTAATTATTAGTGTATTTTTGCTAATTATTAATTATTAGTGTATTTTTGCTAATTATTAATTATTAATGTATTTTTGCTAATTATTTATTATTAGTGTATTTTTGCTAATTATTAATTATTAGTGTATTTTTGCTAATTATTAATTATTAGTGTATTTTTGCTAATTATTAATTATTAGTGTATTTTTGCTAATTATTAATTATTAATGTATTTTTGCTAATTATTAATTATTAGTGTATTTTTGCTAATTATTATTTATTAGTGTATTTTTGCTTATTATTAATTATTAGTGTATTTTTGCTAATTATTAATTATTAGTGTATTTTTGCTAATTATTAATTATTAGTGTATTTTGCTAATTATTAATTATTAATGTATTTTGCTAATTATTAATTATTAGTGTATTTTTGCTAATTATTAATAATTAGTTTATTTTTGCTAATTATTAATTATTAGTGTATTTTGCTAATTATTAATTATTAGTGTATTTTGCTAATTAATAATTATTAATGTATTTTGCTAATTTATTAATTATTAGTGTATTTTTGCTAATTATTAATTATTAGTGTATTTTTGCTAATTATTAATTATTAGTGTATTTTTGCTAATTATTAATTATTAGTGTATTTTTACTAATTATTAATTATTAGTGTATTTTTGCTAATTATTAATTATTAGTGTATTTTGCTAATTATTAATTATTAGAGTATTTTTGCTTATTATTAATTATTAGTGTATTTTTGCTAATTATTAATTATTAGTGTATTTTTGCTAATTATTGATTATTAGTGTATTTTAGCTAATTGTTAATTATTAGTTTATTTTTGCTAATTATTAATTATTAGTGTATTTTTGCTAATTATTAATTAATAGTGTATTTTTGCTAATTATTAATTATTAGTGTATTTTGCTAATTATTAATTATTAGAGTATTTTTGCTAATTATTAATTATTAATGTATTTTGCTAATTATTAATTATTAGTGTATTTTTGCTAATTATTAATTATTAGTTTATTTTTGCTAATTATTAATTATTAGTGTATTTTGCTAATTATTGATTATTAGTGTATTTTGCTAATTATTAATTATTAGAGTATTTTTGCTAATTATTTATTATTAGTGTATTTTTGCTAATTATTAATTATTAGTGTATTTTGCTAATGATTAATTATTAGTGTATTTTTGCTAATTATTAATTATTAGTGTATTTTGCTAATTATTAATTATTAGTGTATTTTTGCTAATTATTAATTATTAGTGTATTTTTGCTCATTATTAATTGTTAGTGTATTTTTGCTAATTATTAATTATTATTGTATTTTTGCTAATTATTAATTATTAGTTTATTTTTGCTAATTATTAATTATTAATGTATTTTTGCTAATTATTAATTATTAGTGTTTTTTCCTAATTATTAATTATTAGTGTATTTTTGCTAATTATTAATTATTAGTGTATTTTGCTAATTATTAATTATTAGTGTATTTTTGCTAATTATTAATTATTAGTGTATTTTTGCTAATTATTAATTATTAGTGTATTTTTGCTAATTACTAATTATTAGTGTATTTTTGCTAATTATTAATTATTAGTTTATTTTTGCTAATTATTAATTATTAGTGTATTTTTGCTAATTATTGATTATTAGTGTATTTTTGCTTATTATTAATTATTAGTGTATTTTTGCTAATTATTAATTATTAGTGTATTTTTGCTAATTATTGATTATTAGTGTATTTTTGCTAATTGTTAATTATTAGTTTATTTTTGCTAATTATTAATTATTAGTGTATTTTTGCTAATTATTAATTAATAGTGTATTTTTGCTAATTATTAATTATTAGTGTATTTTGCTAATTATTAATTATTAGAGAATTTTTGCTAATTATTAATTATTAATGTATTTTGATAATTATTAATTATTAGTGTATTTTTGCTAATTATTAATTATTAGTGTATTTTTGCTAATTATTAATTATTAGTGTATTTTTGCTAATTACTAATTGTTAGTGTATTTTTGCTAATTATTAATTATTATTGTATTTTTGCTAATTATTAATTATTAGTTTATTTTTGCTAATTATTAATTATTAATGTATTTTTGCTAATTATTAATTATTAGTGTTTTTTCCTAATTATTAATTATTAGTGTATTTTTGCTAATTATTAATTATTAGTGTATTTTGCTAATTATTAATTATTAGTGTATTTTTGCTAATTATTAATTATTAGTGTATTTTTGCTAATTATTAATTATTAGTGTATTTTTGCTAATTACTAATTATTAGTGTATTTTTGCTACTTATTAATTATTAGTTTATTTTTGCTAATTATTAATTATTAGTGTATTTTTGCTAATTATTGATTATTAGTGTATTTTTGCTAATTATTAATTATTAGTGTATTTTTGCTAATTATTAATTATTAGTGTATTTTTGCTAATTATTAATTATTAATGTATTTTTGCTAATTATTTATTATTAGTGTATTTTTGCTAATTATTAATTATTAGTGTATTTTTGCTAATTATTAATTATTAGTGTATTTTTGCTAATTATTAATTATTAGTGTATTTTTGCTAATTATTAATTATTAATGTATTTTTGCTAATTATTAATTATTAGTGTATTTTTGCTAATTATTATTTATTAGTGTATTTTTGCTTATTATTAATTATTAGTGTATTTTTGCTAATTATTAATTATTAGTGTATTTTTGCTAATTATTAATTATTAGTGTATTTTGCTAATTATTAATTATTAATGTATTTTGCTAATTATTAATTATTAGTGTATTTTTGCTAATTATTAATAATTAGTTTATTTTTGCTAATTATTAATTATTAGTGTATTTTGCTAATTATTAATTATTAGTGTATTTTGCTAATTAATAATTATTAATGTATTTTGCTAATTTATTAATTATTAGTGTATTTTTGCTAATTATTAATTATTAGTGTATTTTTGCTAATTATTAATTATTAGTGTATTTTTGCTAATTATTAATTATTAGTGTATTTTTACTAATTATTAATTATTAGTGTATTTTTACTAATTATTAATTATTAGTGTATTTTTGCAAATTATTAATTATTAGTGTATTTTGCTAATTATTAATTATTAGAGTATTTTTGCTTATTATTAATTATTAGTGTATTTTTGCTAATTATTAATTATTAGTGTATTTTTGCTAATTATTGATTATTAGTGTATTTTTGCTAATTGTTAATTATTAGTTTATTTTTGCTAATTATTAATTATTAGTGTATTTTTGCTAATTATTAATTAATAGTGTATTTTTGCTAATTATTAATTATTAGTGTATTTTGCTAATTATTAATTATTAGAGTATTTTTGCTAATTATTAATTATTAATGTATTTTGCTAATTATTAATTATTAGTGTATTTTTGCTAATTATTAATTATTAGTTTATTTTTGCTAATTATTAATTATTAGTGTATTTTGCTAATTATTGATTATTAGTGTATTTTGCTAATTATTAATTATTAGAGTATTTTTGCTAATTATTTATTATTAGTGTATTTTTGCTAATTATTAATTATTAGTGTATTTTGCTAATGATTAATTATTAGTGTATTTTTGCTAATTATTAATTATTAGTGTATTTTGCTAATTATTAATTATTAGTGTATTTTTGCTAATTATTAATTATTAGTGTATTTTTGCTCATTATTAATTGTTAGTGTATTTTTGCTAATTATTAATTATTATTGTATTTTTGCTAATTATTAATTATTAGTTTATTTTTGCTAATTATTAATTATTAATGTATTTTTGCTAATTATTAATTATTAGTGTTTTTTCCTAATTATTAATTATTAGTGTATTTTTGCTAATTATTAATTATTAGTGTATTTTGCTAATTATTAATTATTAGTGTATTTTTGCTAATTATTAATTATTAGTGTATTTTTGCTAATTATTAATTATTAGTTTATTTTTGCTAATTATTAATTATTAGTGTATTTTGCTAATTATTAATTATTAGTGTATTTTCGCTAATTATTAATTATTAATGTATTTTGCTAATTATTAATTATTAGTGTATTTTTGCTAATTATTAATTATTAGTGTATTTTTGCTAATTATTAATTATTAGTGTATTTTGCTCATTATTAATTGTTAGTGTATTTTTGCTAATTATTAATTATTATTGTATTTTTGCTAATTATTAATTATTAGTTTATTTTTGCTAATTATTAATTATTAATGTATTTTTGCTAATTATTAATTATTAGTTTTTTTTGCTAATTATTAATTATTAGTGTATTTTGCTAATTATTAATTATTAGTGTATTTTTGCTAATTATTAATTATTAGTGTATTTTGCTAATTATTAATTATTAGTGTATTTTTGCTAATTATTAATTATTAGTGTATTTTTGCTAATTATTAATTATTAGTGTATTTTTGCTAGTTATTAATTATTAGTTTATTTTTGCTAATTATTGATTATTAGTGTATTTGGCTAATTATTAATTATTAGTGTATTTTTGCTAATTATTAATTATTAGTGTATTTTGCTAATTATTAATTATTAGTGTATTTTTGCTAATTATTAATTATTAGTGTATTTTTGCTCATTATTAATTGTTAGTGTATTTTTGCTAATTATTAATTATTATTGTATTTTTGCTAATTATTAATTATTAGTTTATTTTTCCTAATTATTAATTATTAGTTTATTTTTCCTAATTATTAATTATTAGTTTATTTTTGCTTATTATTAATTATTAGTTTTTTTCCTAATTATTAATTATTAGTGTATTTTGCTAATTATTAATTATTAGTGTATTTTTGCTAATTATTAATTATTAGTGTATTTTGCTAATTATTAATTATTAGTGTATTTTTGCTCATTATTAATTATTAGTGTATTTTTGCTAATTATTAATTATTAGTGTATTTTTGCTAATTATTAATTATTAGTGTATTTTGGCTAATTATTAATTATTAGTTTATTTTTGCTAATTATTAATTATTAGTGTATTTTGCTAATTATTAATTATTAGTGTATTTTTTCTAATTATTAATTATTAGTGTATTTTTGCTAATTATTAATTATTAGTGTATTTTGCTAATTATTAATTATTAATGTATTTTTGCTAATTATTAATTATTAGTGTATTTTTGCTAATTATTAATTATTAGTGTATTTTTGCTAACTCTTTTGGATTATTTCTGTTGCGGGCTTGCTTTGTGTAAGACAGTCTTGTTCAAAATGTTTGGCCAGTTTTGTGATGGCGCTAGTTCTACTGGCTCTCTTTTTTTGGTGTGACTAGCCGGCACCTTCTCCAAGCAACAGTATCAAGCTGGATACTTCACAAGACATATATATTCTTGTCCTGGAAGACCAAGAAACCACAAGAAAGTTTGGCACTTCTGTACGACAGTGGTATGAAGCGAATGTGTGTATTTTAGTTTCAAGAACGGCCGATAGAAGGCGTTTCTCATTGAAAGAACAGGGGTCGATAAGTCGTACCTTTCTAAAAATTTGTGCAAAAATCTCTATAAATGTTTCATGTTTTTAAAATTATATTTTGCTACATTGACAAACTAAAATTATATTTTTATACAATCTTATTGTGGAAAAATACAAAACAAAAACAAAAAAATTAGGCACCGCCAAAACTGGGGGGGGGGGCAGGTAGGTCAGTACTTTTTGATGGACCGTCTTTTTAAAAATCTACCAAAAATCAGGTAATTATCCGATCAATACGAAATTTTCAGCGATTATTAGAAGAATGAACTTTATAACAGTGTACTTATTTTTCATAAACGATATTTATATATATATATTTTTTTTGCTTACAAACCCCCCCCCTTGTTTTGAAGTGGGAACAAATATGCTTAAAATAATCATCTAAAACTGAAATCAACATATTGTGTTGTTGTAAGGGACAGAATTATAGATTCAAAAAAAAAAAAAAAATTGTTTGCATACCTTATTTTGACGTCTGAATATCAGAACTTCGATTGTGTTTAATTATCCCGCTTTTGAGTTTTGAAGTGTGAAATTCGGTGAATATGTTAAGTAAAATAATTAATTTAAGTTAAGCAAAACAAAAAAAAAATTTTTTTAATATTTATACGAAAAAAGCTATTTTAAAATTTTTGATAAATAAATTAACAATTTTTTTTTAGCGAGCCGAATTGCATGACCATTATTAAACAGGGCATGCTTTGAATAATCGATACCAAAAAAAAAAAATTCGATAAATATTGTGCCCTTTGTGTTAAAAATAGCATCATTTTTTTCGATCCCGTTTGAAAACGTTTGCCGCCTTTCGACTACGGTGGACCAAACGCGCTGAAATAATTTTTTTTTTATTCTGCTTTAAATTGCCCCCCCCCATTTGGGGGAGCCTGGCCCCCACACACATACACATTAAAAACCAAACGCATACAAATGGTCACCCATCTGGTACTGGCCAGCCTCAGCTTAATAATACATTGAAATTTTCGTCACTGAAAAATAAGTTTTTTTTGGCCTGTTTGGTCTTCCATAGTTTGCTTTTTATCAAACGAAAACGTAAACAGAGTCGATCTGAACTCTACGTCAACGCGAAATATCTGGTTACCTATATGAATAAGTGGAATTATTTGAAATTCAGGTACTTATATTATAATATTTTTGCATATTCTCTTAGAAAATCATCCTAAATCTTAGTTAGACAATAAATAAATTAATTAATTATTTCAAAACCCCTTTTTTTTTAATATTTAAGTACGTTTTCTGTGAAAGACAAAAAATGTCAATTGTTAACTTTTTGGGAAAATTTAACATTTAAAATTGAATTAAAAATAGTAGAAAAAGTTTTACATTATTCTGTTTTCTATATGATAAAATTCAGGGTTTTATCTTTCTGGAAAAAAAAAGTTACTCAGAAATAATGGATTTTAATAAATGTAATTTCGTTTTAAAAAACAACAACAACTTGATTTTGCGGCCATTTTTGGCGGTGCCTAAAAAAATTATATGTCGCTACCTTTTATACAATCTTACAGGACCCCCCCCCCAAAAAAAAAAATCTATAAATGTTTCATGATTTTAACATGTATTTTATTTTCAATTATAAATCATTCATTTAAAAGAAAAAAAAAAAATATTAACATTATATTTTTTATACAATAAATGTTTCGCTTATCCTATATTTTTGTGTTTTTGCGTTCTTGGAGACATTGTTTATATTTGAGGTTCACAGAAACGGCCGATAGAGGGCGTTTCTTATTCAAAGAACAGGGGTCGATAACTTGTACCTTTGTTCGTGCAAAAATCTCTATAAATGTTTCATGCTTTTAAAATTATATTTTCATATATTTTTATACAATCTTGTTGTGAAAAAAAAACAAATAAATAAAATAATTATATGTTGCTATATATTTATACAATCTTACAGGAAAAACAAACAAATAATTCTAAAACAAAATCAATAAATGTTTCATGTTTTTAAAATTATATTTTCATATATTTTTATACAATCTTGTTGTGAAAAAAAAACAAATAAATAAAATAATTATATGTTGCTATATATTTATACAATCTTACAGGAAAAACAAACAAATAATTCTAAAACAAAACCAATAAATGTTTCATGTTTTTAAAATTATATTTTCATATATTTTTATACAATCTTGTTGTGAAAAAAAACAAATAAATAAAATAATTATATGTTGCTATATATTTATACAATCTTACAGGAAAAACAAACAAATAATTCTAAAACAAAATCAATAAATGTTTCATGTTTTTAAAATTATATTTTCATATATTTTTATACAATCTTGTTGTGAAAAAAAAACAAATAAATAAAATAATTATATGTTGCTATATATTTATACAATCTTACAGGAAAAACAAACAAATAATTCTAAAACAAAACCAATAAATGTTTCATGTTTTTAAAATTATATTTTCATATATTTTTATACAATCTTGTTGTGAAAAAAAACAAATAAATAAAATAATTATATGTTGCTATATATTTATACAATCTTACAAAACAATCAAACAAATAATTCTAAAACAAAATCAATAAATGTTTCGTTTTTCCTATATTTTTGGGTCCTGAATATGACCTTAAACTATATCCGATGGTGAGGCCCCAGCTTGTGGACTTTGGGGAGTGTGGAGCTACCCTTTAGTTGCCATTGCTCCCAGGTCCACTCTGACCCGGAGTGGTAGTACCTGGTATACGCTCTCAATTTTTTTTTACATGGTAGTCACCACTTATTAAGGCCTGGGAGCCATTTGGGGATAAAGGTTATTGCATGGGACAGTATCGTAGTAATCGTTAGTAATTGGAGATTTGATAAAATGTCTTACTTAAGGGGGCGGTTCTTCAGGAATTTGTTTATGTTGGACTTGAAGACATCCAAGTTGTAGTCAGGCACGTGTTTCATTGTAATTCAAAGTTCAAAAGAGGCAACTTGAACTCTAAATGAGATGCATAAATATTTGAATATTCCATCTGATTCTCCTTTCCCTCTCTGTTACGCATTGGAGCCTAGACATGAAATAAAACTATATGGTGTGTATATATATAAACTATATGGTGTATATATATAAACTATATGGTGTATATATATAAACTATATGGTGTATATAATATAAATAAAACGTACTTCCAATGTCTCTCCTGACGAATGATGTTTGATCGCCAACGATAATTGCATCACAATTATAAAATTAACATCGGTAAATGACACTCCATAGCCCAACGCAGGCTTCTGCTCAAGATTTATATTATGACACTATTGTCAGCCAGGGAGTAGTACTTGGTTGGGCATGTTACAGACGATATCAAATTGATATTTTTGCACCAACCTAATAAAAAGAAGTTAAAAATAAATACAGAAAAAAATGTAAGGTGAACAATTTAACAAAACATCGATAAATTGCTCCACAAGTCAGCTAACATACTTCCTAACTTCCGGTATGGCTGCTAATGGAAGCGGTGACAAGGAAAATCACTTCCTTTGCATATTTCTCTCACGCTAATGGAAACATCAATGGGTTGATGTGTTGTCGGCTATAACTGGCTGGCATGGGTCACTTTATGAATCTTCATTGCGTCGTTACAGGCAGCATTTCCATCGTCGGCATTAATGGCAGGGACAGTATGTTGAAATTTAATGCTTGTACAAAAATAATGAACAAGTGCAAAATGCATTATAAAAATATAAAATTTATTTTACGTTTAACAATGAGGGAGCATATTTAGTCGTCGACCTATGCATGTGCACAAAACTGCTATATATGTGTCTGTTGCATACAAGATGATGCAAGCTCCAACTCGTTAAAAAATGATACAATTATATATTCAATTCTCTTTTTCACTGAAGAAAGAAAAAGAAAGGGGATTGAAAGAGAGAGAACGAGAGAGAGAGAGAGAGAGAGAGAGAAATATGCATTTAATGCAATGTTTTTTGTTTTTCAAATTCAGCCATCCACATGCAAGCTTGACCTTTCTTGACACTGCCAAATTTTCATAAGCACGTGTCAGTCAAACCTGGTTGATATATTCTAACATTTTTAAAATCACAAAGCACCTCCATGACACGTTTTCACTTCACTAGTACAGAACAAGTTTGGCACAAGGTTTATAGAAGAAGGTATGACCTTTGTATTTGTGGATTCGTTTGCTTCTGCCGGCAGTAAATTGGGATGTGAGGAATAATTTCTAACATCTCCTTTACATTTGAAGTAAACCAAGAAGAAAATTATGTTCTCTTCTTCCCGGACATCCCAAGACGGCAGTGTTTCAGATGTAAAGGAGAACTTTAATGGAATATTCAAATATCTTTGTCTTTGTCTTTGTAAGACTCTAGGAAGGGGGCCCCTTGATTTCTGAGAACTACGACTAAAACAAAAAACCCCGTAAAACAAAATAACCAACTTCAGTCGAATTTCTCAGAAAGTCATTCAAAGAGCTTACACTTCATCTCTATTTGAGATGTTCGAATATTTCATTACAGTTCTCATTTCGAATATTTCATTACAGTTCTCATTTCGAATATTTCATTACAGTTCTCATTTCGAATATTTCATTACAGTTCTCATTTCGAATATTTCATTACAGTTCTCATTTCGAATATTTCATTACAGTTCTCATTTCGAATATTTCATTACAGTTCTCATTTCGAATATTTCATTACAGTTCTCATTTCGAATATTTCATTACAGTTCTCATTTCGAATATTTCATTACAGTTCTCATTTTGAATATTTCATTACAGTTCTCATTTCGAATATTTCATTACAGTTCTCATTTCGAATATTTCATTACAGTTCTCATTTTGAATATTTCATTACAGTTCTCATTTTGAATATTTCATTACAGTTCTCATTTCAAATATTTCATTACAGTTCTCATTTTGAATATTTCATTACAGTTCTCATTTTGAATATTTCATTACAGTTCTCATTTTGAATATTTCATTACAGTTCTCATTTCAAATATTTCATTACAGTTCTCATTTTGAATATTTCATTACAGTTCTCATTTTGAATATTTCATTACAGTTCTCATTTCGAATATTTCATTACAGTTCTCATTTCGAATATTTCATTACAGTTCTCATTTCGAATATTTCATTACAGTTCTCATTTCGAATATTTCATTACAGTTCTCATTTCGAATATTTCATTACAGTTCTCATTTCGAATATTTCATTACAGTTCTCATTTCAAATATTTCATTACAGTTCTCATTTCAAATATTTCATTACAGTTCTCATTTTGAATATTTCATTACAGTTCTCATTTTGAATATTTCATTACAGTTCTCATTTCGAATATTTCATTACAGTTCTCATTTCGAATATTTCATTACAGTTCTCATTTCGAATATTTCATTACAGTTCTCATTTCGAATATTTCATTACAGTTCTCATTTCGAATATTTCATTACAGTTCTCATTTTGAATATTTCATTACAGTTCTCATTTTGAATATTTCATTACAGTTCTCATTTTGAATATTTCATTACAGTTCTCATTTCGAATATTTCATTACAGTTCTCATTTTGAATATTTCATTACAGTTCTCATTTCGAATATTTCATTACAGTTCTCATTTCGAATATTTCATTACAGTTCTCATTTCGAATATTTCATTACAGTTCTCATTTATCCCTCAAACACCGAGTTGAAAAGTTGAAAACATAATTTTCATCTCCAAAATTGACCATTTAAATATGCTATAGTAAAAACTTTTGGCACTTCTGTACGACAGTGGCATAAGTTGACTGGGACGAGTTATCAACCCTTGTTCTTTGCATGTGAAACGCCCTCTACCGGCCGTTTTGTGAAATTCAAATATAAACAATTGTCTCCAAGAATGAAAAAATATATAATAACGAAATAAATAACACAAAAATATTGGTTAGTTGGTTGTTTTGTTTTACGGCATATCAACCCTTTTCGGATTATTTAATGCCGAATCCAGTTATTTGGAAGAAATTTTTTTAGTAGAATATGTTTTTTCAAATCAGTTTTTATTTAACCCATAGTTATAACGGTTGTAAATAAGTCATACAGCATCAACTATGAAATTGGAATCTTAGGAAGATCTCCATTTTTTTTAAATAATAAATGAAAATGTAACACTGAAAAGCAATATGTGGACTTGAAAAAAAGAAAGTAATACTCCATGGCTGACGATATTGTCATAATATAAATTTTGAGCAGAAGCACGTGTTGGGCTATCGAGAGTCATTTACCGATGTTCATTTTATAATTGCAATGAAATTATCGTTGGTGATCAAACATCATTCATCAGGAGAGACATAAGGAGAGATATTAAAAAAAAAAAGAAATTATATGTGAACTTGAAAAAAAAGAAATTATATGTGGACTTGAAAAAAAGAAATTATATGTGGACTTGAAAAAAAAAATTATATGTGGATTGAAAAAAAAAAATTATATGTGGACTTGAAAAAAAGAAATTATATGTGGACTTGAAAAAAAAAAAAGAAATTATATGTGGACTTGAAAAAAAAGAAATTATATGTGGACTTGAAAAAAAAGAAATTATATGTGGACTTGAAAAAAAAGAAATTATATGTGGACTTGAAAAAAAAAGAAATTACATGTGGACTTGAAAAAAAGAAATTATATGTGGATTTGAAAAAAAAAGAAATTATATGTGGACTTGAAAAAAAAAGAAATTATATGTGGACTTGAAAAAAAAAGAAATTATATGTGGACTTGAAAAAAAAAGAAATTATATGTGGACTTGAAAAAAAAAGAAATTATATGTGGACTTGAAAAAAAAAGAAATTATATGTGGACTTGAAAAAAAAAGAAATTATATGTGGACTTGAAAAAAAAAGAAATTATATGTGGACTTGAAAAAAAAAGAAATTATATGTGGACTTGAAAAAAAAAGAAATTATATGTGGACTTGAAAAAAAAAGAAATTATATGTGGACTTGAAAAAAAAAGAAATTATATGTGGACTTGAAAAAAAAAGAAATTATATGTGGACTTGAAAAAAAAAGAAATTATATGTGGACTTGAAAAAAAAAGAAATTATATGTGGACTTGAAAAAAAAAGAAATTATATGTGGACTTGAAAAAAAAAGAAATTATATGTGGACTTGAAAAAAAGAAATTATATGTGGACATGAAAAAAAGAAATTATATGTGGACTTGAAAAAAAAGAAATTATATGTGGACTTGAAAAAAAGAAATTATATGTGGACTTGAAAAAAAAAGAAATTATATGTGGACTTGAAAAAAAAAGAAATTATATGTGGACTTGAAAAAAAAAGAAATTATATGTGGACTTGAAAAAAAAAGAAATTATATGTGGACATGAAAAAAAAAAGAAATTATATGTGGACTTGAAAAAAAAAGAAATTATATGTGGACTTGAAAAAAAGAAATTATATGTGGATTTGAAAAAAAAAGAAATTATATGTGGACATGAACAAAAAAGAAATTATATGTGGACTTGAAAAAAAAAGAAATTATATGTGGACTTGAAAAAAAAAGAAATTATATGTGGACTTGAAAAAAAAAGAAATTATATGTGGACTTGAAAAAAAAAGAAATTATTTTTTTTTTTTTTTTTACACAGAGATCACCACTTATCAAGGCCCGGAAGCCACTCAGGGATAAGGGTTATTTCAAGTACATCACGTTAGTGAGGAGATTTGATGAAGTGTTTACTTAAGGGGGCGGTTCATTAGGAATTTGTTAACATTAGACTTGAAGACATCCAAGTTGTAGTCCGGAGGGTAGCAGGCAGACGGAACAGAGTTCCGCAGGCGTGCAGTTCTAAGAAAGAAGCTTTGTTCATGAAATCCGCGTTTTGATTTAGGCGCAGATATAGAGTGGGGGAAATTTTTCACAGTGGATTCAGCTAGACGGGTGTTTTTCGTGAAAGATTGGCGAGGGGGGACCAGGGATTGGAGTTCAGACGAGCACCTGCCATGAAAATAACGATAAAACAAGGATAGGCTTGCAACGTCTCTTCTGTGGGAGAGGGGTTGCAGGGTAGAGAAAAGGGCATCCCCCACTAAACCACGAAGTCTATTTTGTACTCTGTCAAGGCATGATAGGCTGTTTTTGGCAGCTCCTGCCCAGATATGGCAACAGTATTCCATCCTTGGCCGTACTTGGCTTTTATATAGATAGAGAATTGCATCAGTAGTGAGATATCTTCTGGAGTGGTAGAAGGATCCCACCATCTTTCCAGCGACCTTGGCAACAGACTTGATGTACGTGTTCCATTTCAGATCAGGAGTAAAGGTCAAACCCAGAAGTTTGTCAAAACACGGGGCCTCATCCAGACGAGAGCCATCCATCACAATTGATGCCAGCTGGGGATCAGAGCGTTGATGATGTAAGGATAGGAGTTTGGTTTTGGATGCATTAAAGGTAACTAGCCATATCTTCCCCCACTGAACCACGCGCTCGAGATCAGAGGAGAGAGAATCAGAGAGAACTTCGTCATTTACAGCCTTTGATGTGTTGCCATAGATGGTCGTGTCATCAGCATAGATGTCAATGAATGATTTAAGTATGTGTTTAGGGAGGTCATTGATGTAGATCAGGAAGAGAGTTGGGCCCAGGATTGACCCCTGAGGAACTCCAGCATTTATATTGCAGGCCTCCGATTTTTGACCATCTACCACTACTCTTATGAGCCTATCGGAGAGAAATGATTTAATGATTGAGAAAACATTTCCAGTTATACCGTAGCTGGAAATCTTGTGAAGTAGACCCTTATGCCATACTTTGTCGAAGGCCTTTGATATGTCAAGAGCAATTGCCCTAGAAAGGAAGCCTTTGTTAAGAGATTCACTAATCCTGTGGGATATAACCGTCAGCACATCTGCGGTAGATCTTGCAGAGCGGAAACCATATTGTGTGTCACTAAGAAGGTTATTCCTGCTGAGGTAGTTGACTATTTCTCTATTTAATATGGATTCCAGCAACTTACTCATAACACAGAGAAGACTTATTGGTCTGTACTGAGAGGGAGATGACTTATTACCTGAATTCTTAAATACAGGGCAAACTGATGAGGTCTTCCAGGGGGTCGGAAAGCACTTCTCCTTAAGGCAGCGCTTAAATAGTTTCGTAAGTATGGGAGCAAGTTCTGGTTGAAGCTTTTTTAACACTATAATTGGGATGCCATCAGGGCCAGTTTCTTTACTGGAATCTAGGTTTTTTATTAGCTTGGCGACCTCATGCACGGATATTTGTATGTTACCTAGCTTGTTCTGTGTTATAGGAGGAAATATGGGGAGTTGATGGCCTTCGTCGCATAAGGTAGAATTAGCTGCAAAGTTCTTGGCAAATAGTTTGGCCTTGTCTGACGCTGACGAGATGACCTCTGGTCCATTGATAATGGTTGGGATATAATTTCTTTTTTTATATGTGAACTTGAAAAAAAGATATATGTGGACTTGAAAAAAAGAAATTATATGTGGACTTGAAAAAAAGAAATTATATGTGGACTTGAAAAAAAAGAAATTATATGTGGACTTGAAAAAAAAGAAATTATATGTGGACATGAAAAAAAAAGAAATTATATGTGGACTTGAAAAAAAAGAAATTATATGTGGACTTGAAAAAAAAGAAATTATATGTGGACTTGAAAAAAAGAAATCCATGAAAAAAAAAGACAAGATGAATTTTTTTTCTGTTTTACGAACATCGGATTTTACGAACTGTAAAAATGCATTAGGAAAAAAATGTTGCTGTAAATGCTTGATTTTGGAATAATTTATTGATTAATTTATTTATCATCTTTATTAGTTGTTGTTTCACAGCATTTCGGCCAACTATTCCTCTGGCTTTCGTTAGGTGGTAACCGCGACGGATAAGAACTTCGAATCTCCTAACTGCATTCTCAGCAATCACTGCTATCCATAGTTGTTGTCGTCTCACCACGTTTTTAGCCAAGTAAACCTCTGGACGGCTTTGGGTAGGATTGAAACCGCTATCTTCAGACGATGCTCATCTGGAACCGTAGAGATTCAACGTCTCTGTCAACTGTGCCACGGGCCCCGAAGGGCAATCAAGGTGGGAATTTTTTGATCTTATATATCCACGTTTATTTATATGATCTTCTATGGTCGGGTCCGTACTACATAACTATGGATGGCAGTGATTACTGAGAATGCAGTTAGGAGATTCGAAGTTCCTATCCGTCGTGGTTACCACCTGACGAAGGCCAGAGGAATAGTTGGCCGAAACGTCGTGAAACAACAACTAAAAAAGATGAGAATAATAGTCTGCGATTAATAAATAATAAATAATAAACATCTCAATAATGAATTCCAATTAAAAAAAATACATATACAATTTATTGATGTTTTGTTAAATTGTTCACCTTACAGTTTTTTCCGTTATCTCTGTCTTTGGGAATCGATTTTCCCCATCACTGGTTGATGAGCTGTAATGAATATCTAAGGCGAAAACAGGACACCGATTTTCTGGCACTTATTTCATGTACAAGTGAACCGTCGGGTCCTCTCACATTGTTGACTCAAGTTTTTTTGTGTTTCTTTCCCCAACGCATTTTTCCACCAATTCAATGCCCAAAATCAGAAAGCTCCTGGATATGACCTTAAACTATATCCAGTGGCGAGGCCTCAGCTTGCAGGCTTTGGGGAGTGTGGAGCCACCCTTTAATTGCCATTGCTCCCAGGACCACTCTGACCCAGAGTGGTAGTACCTGTTAGGGTCTCAACTATGGGTTAAATAGAAACCGACTTGAAAACAACAAATATATTCTATTAAAAATTTTTTCTTCAAAATCACTGGATGCGGCATTAAATAACCTGAAATGGGTTGATATGCTGTAAAAACAAAAACAACCAACCAAACCATAATCAGAAACTAGCCTGAACTTGCATCCGGGAGAAAATATCTCTTTCTCTCTTTCTTTCATTATATCCATCTTTCCTTTTCTTTCTTTCCACATTTTCTTTCACATGGACCAAATGGCCTATTTCAGGTGCTATCATCAACCTCAACTATAGAGTTAAACATACATCAGCAAATTAACCCTTGAATCCTTTTTGCACTAACCAACCTTCACAGCAAAATCCCAATTTTTAACACATCAGCATAATCCGACTTTAGATTGCATATCATGTGTGTGTGAGTTCGTTCCCTATGGATTCCAAAACAACTGGGATGATTTTTATGGAATTTTGCAGAAATATACTTTACATGTCTGTTGAGTATTGAAATGTCTCTAATAAATATTGAAAATAGATAAGCAAAAAATCGATTATAGTCAGCTAACATACTTCCTAACTTCCGGTATGGCTGCTACTGGAAGCGGTGACAAGTAAAATCAGTTCCTTTGTGTATTTCTCTCACGCTAATCGAAACATTAATGGGTTGATGTGTTGTCGGCTATAACCGGCTGGCATGGGTCGCTTCTTGAATCTCCATCGTGTATTTCTCTCGTGTGCATGTGCTTTCTTTTTTTTATAATCATTGAAAAGTTTCTTGGTTTTATTTTGTTTAAGAATTATTGAAAACACTTTTTGCATTCATTTTTTTTGTTTTAAGAATTAATTATCACCTTGTATGCTCCTTTTTAATAAATAGGATCTCCCAATCAAATAATTTATAATCTGGAAACCATGATACACATACGTTAAAGATACGAGGTGCCATCAATAAGTTTCCAGACATTTTCATATGGGCACTTGTATGAATCGTACACATATTAAACTCTAGACTCCTTCAAAGTAATTTCCTTTGGCTGCAATTCACTTGTCGTACCAACAACTTCTGGAAGGCATCATGGAATTCCTCTTGTATGAGCATGTCATTAATTACTCGTAGCGCATTCCACCCACGCAAGTAATCAATAGTTTTATAAAATTCTCGCAATTCATGAGAAAATGAGAATAAAATGTTTTTCTTGCAAATCAAAACAATAGCTTCCTTAGTTGTTTTCGTCTTACAACTAAATATCATAAATTGTTGTTTCATCGAATGCATCAACCAGCAAATTCTAGCTTTGCTACAAAAATTATAATTTGCTGATTTCTTACCTGATGAGAAGAATAGCAAGAATAGCATTCTTTGAGACTCCATGGAATAAGGAATTTGAAAATTGTTTTTCTTATTATTGAAATTAGTTTGTTCTTTTTCTTAACTTCTTTTTAGCAGGTTGGTGCAAAAATAATGTTTTTTAACGTTTAACTTCAAACGATAATAACTCCTTTCACTTTATTAATCTAAAAACCATTAGAATCAACACATTTTTTGCCAACGAGAAACACTGTGACTTCTGGAAAATCTACAACAGTGTAGTAAATAATGGGCAATCCAACAATCATGATATTGTTTGCTCAGCAACCAAGAAGGCTAACATGCTTGTCAGTTGGTTTGCCTCCAACTCCTTTCATAATAAACTTTATTATTCAAAATGAGAACTATTAGAATCAACCATCATTTTTGCCAACGATAAACAAGTTTATTTATCCGATAAGCATAGAAATCCGGAGTTCTGAAAGTGAAGAAGTCATCGAAGGACAAAATGAAGATGCTGAACAACACCTACTTAACGATTTACAATTATATTATAGTTTAGTAGATAATCAAGTTCTCTCCAATAGGTATTCACTGCATTTTCCTACGTTTCATTTATAGTCTAACTTAAGGAGAATAGAAGCTTGACCTTGCTTTTATTGGTTGGTGCAAAGATAATGTCGTTTTTTGACATTCAACTTCAAAAAATCATAATAAGATTTATTCATCGAAATAAGAACCGACACATTTTTGCCAACGAGAAACAAGTTTTTTTTCTCATTAGCATAGAAACTCGGAGTTCTGGAAATCATAGAAGGCCGATTTGGCATCATCTCAGCTTTTGAAGCATTTTTATGCAGGAAGTTGTCGAGATGCTTGTGCTCATAATTATTTGTGACACATTCTAAGACATAGTTTTATTAAATTGTGGCACTATATCGTAGTGCCCTGGTTGTTAGCACCTTCCCCCAGTGGCGTAGCTAGACCTTTTACCACCCGGGGCGGTAGTAAAATTTGCCCCCCCCCCCCGGCATTTGGGTGCCCGGAAAATTCGTCCGTTTTTTGCTAGGTAGGAAAACTGGTCCATTATTATTAAGTTAACATTTATTCTGCAGTTGCTTAATTTTCATACCCTGTTCTACGGTATCTAATTTTCCTAAATTCAATTAAATTAAAATTAAAATATGAAAACTGATTTTTAATATTTTTTATTCATTTGAGATTTTATCTGTTTTCCTTTTGTTTTAAGTAGATGGTGGGGGTTGCCCGGGGTGATTTTGTCCGATCCCCCAGCTAGCAATTGTAAAGTTTACAAGGAGTTATAAAAAGTATGCTACAAAAACAAACGTTTGATACTTTCAAAGTCTTAGCCTCATGAATTGGACAGTAATAAAATTAATGAATTCAAACTTTCGCATCTAATGTTATTTCCTCTTTGATGTCGGTGTATATACACCCAAATATCCAACTTTCTTTTCGCACCTATTCGATAAAAATTTATATGAAAGTTCCCCATAAGTATGAATTTGTTAGCATTTTTTTCGATTTTCCCCTTTTACCATCTCAAAATGTCGCCCCCATGCCGCCCCCTCCCGACGCTCAGAAAATAGGGACACATTTTTCTGATTCCGATACCCCCCAAAATTCCGATTTTTTACAACCTTTTTGGTATAAAATTTCATATTTTTTGTTAGCTTTTGTTTATTTTTATTTATTTATTCTACTTTCTATTTTTACCCTCTCAAAATGCCGCACCCCGACATATGCCGCTCGCAAAATAGGGACACCTTTTTGCGATTCCAATAACTACAAAAATTCCCATTTTTTACAACCTTTTCGGTATAAAATTTCAGATTTTTTGTTAGCATTTTTTTCGATTTTCCCCTTTTACCATCTCAAAATGCCGCCCCCCCTGACGCTCAGAAAATAGGGACAAATTTTTTCTGATTCCGATACCCCTCAAAATTCCGATTTTTTACAACCTTTTTGGTATAAAATTTCATATTTTTTGTTAACTTTTGTTTATTTTTATTTATTTTTTCTACTTTCTATTTTTACCCTCTCAAAATGCCACCCCCTCAGGTGTGCCGCCTGGGGCGGCCCGCCCCCCCCCCCCCCCCTAGCTACACCAGTGCCTTCCCCCTACATGGCCGTGATTTGGCTGTAGGTGGAGGAACACACAGAAATGCAGCCCCATAATCCCCTTTCCTTTATTTTACTCTTTTCGTCTGGACAATATGGGGTGAGCACACATCATTTTCCTTTTCTGTAAACGAGACATTAGTTAAGGGAAGTTAGGTTAAGTAACGGCGAAAAGCAATTGCAAATTCTATGTAAAAATATTGTAATATATATTGGATAGATTTTATAAAATAAAATAGTTAATTATATTTCATATATATTGCGATTGTGTCGTGTTGTTTGTTTTTTGTGTCTGCCATAAATGTTTTAAGTTGAATGAGGCGGCCCTGAAGGCGAAGGAAGAAGATTTCAGCCAGAATGCCACCAGAGTTATCTCGAGAGAATGAAGCAGCCACACACTTACAGCCAACATCTCACGTATGATTTTCCTATTGATATTCAGGCCCTGATGACTGACCCATTGTCACATCATCATTGAACCATGTCTATATCGTTGGGATATCGTTTATTCCCCTGTGGAGCTGGTTGCGCAAGATACTGGCCAGAGTAATGCTGAACAAGCTCGTGGTTCATCTGAACAAAGACTTCTTGCCGGAGAACCAATGTGGATTCTGTAAGGATCCTGGTACTACTGATATGGTGTTTGCTGCCAGGCAGCTCCAAGAAAAGTGCCAAGAACAAAATGTAGACCTTTACTCCATCTACGTTGATCTGACGAAAGCCTTTGACAATGTAAGCAGAGAAATTCATTGCCATCATACGTCAGTTTCATGATGGAATAATGGCCAGAGTGCAAGATCGTGGGGAGACCTCTGACCCTTTAGTAAATCACAAATGGAGTGAAATAGGAGCGTGTTTTGGCTACCACCCTATTCAGCCTCATGTTCTCTGCAATGCTGACGGTTGCCTTCGGAGACACTGATGTTGGCATTGGAGTCAGGTACAAATTTGACGGATCAGTTTTCAACTTCAAGAGGCTACAAGCAAAATCTAGGGTTGCATCAGACACTGTAAATGAACTTTTGTTTGCTGATGACTGTGCCCTTAATGCTACCTCTGAGGCATGCATGCAACACAGTGCAAACATATTCTCAGAGGCTTGTGAAAATTTTGGTCTCACAATCAATATCAAGAAGACCGTGGTGATGCACCAGCCTGCTCCAGGAAAACCATATGCAGAATCCAACATTTCAATCGGGGGACAAAGACTCAATGCGATTGAAAAGTTCACCTACCTTGGCAGTACGCTCTCCCGCAATGTAGTCATTGATGATGAAATCAACACTAGACTCGTTAAAGCAAGCGCTGCCTTTGGCAGACTCCACAAGAATGTATGATACAGAAGAGTCATCACCTACATGACAAAGATCAAAGTCTATAAAGCTGTCATACTCACCACCTTACTCTTTGGGTGTGAGTCGTGGACTGTCTACCAACGGCACATTAGAAAATGAAATCACTTCCACACCACCAGACTGAGGAAACTGCTTGACATAGACTTGCAGGAAAGGATACCAGACACAGAAGTCCTCACTCATGCTGGACTCCCAAGCATCCCCATTATCCTGATGAAGGTTTAGCTTCATTGGACTGGTCATGTAGCCCGCATGCCAGACTACAGACTACCCAAGAGACTTCTGTTTGCTGAACTCCAACATGGCAAGTGCTGCGATGGCGGCCAAAGAAAAAGGTTTAAAAACACTCTGAAGGAATCACAGAGAGCCAAGTGGTCGGCCGCTGTTCATGACGCCGCTTGCAAATATGAACGTAACTGAAAAGTCGCTGCAGAGAAGGACAGAAAGGACAATGTTTTGAAGCCCTTGACATCTGCATGACATTCCGTGTTCTCACTGCAGTAAAACTTTTCAAGCAAAGATTGGGCTTATCATCCATATCCGCACTTACCGATGACTCCCCCTCACCCTACCCTACAGGATGTTCAGACGATGCTTTCCTACCAAGATTATTACTAAATTATAGAACAATTCCGCATGCAGGAAGGCCAGAAAGTCTTTATGGGCAGACAATTAAGGCCCCCTTTGACTATGTCATATGCCACAAATCAAAAGATGTGGTACAAAAGAAATAGGAATACGGAAGCCAAGAATTTATTATGCAAAGACATAATACTGCAATATTAAATAAAATGGGAACAGTGTTCTAACTCATGCTGACCAAATAAGATCCCAAGTAGAGCAATCGGATGAGGAAATGCTTTCAAAGCTGCCCATTATTGACGTAACAGAAGAGTTAATGCAGAATGAGACTGTGGAGGAAGAAGTAGAGAGGGACGAGTTAGAAGAGGAAGAAGTTGAAAGCAAAAGAGGAAGATCAGAATATGCAGGAGGAACACTGCAATTATAGGGAAAGACGTGAGATCCAGATCTCCAAGGAAAAGGCGAGAGATAAAGGAAGATGCTCAGGAGGGCACAAGAAGAAGTACAAAAAGTACTCGCAGCATAGGCAGATGTAGTGATATGCAAATTAAGTATAATTTGCATATCACTACATCGTATGCAAATTAAGTATAATTTGCATACGAGTGGCTCATATTTATAAACTGACACCAACTAGAACAGCTTGGCTGTTGAATGTTTACTTAGTGTTAGACATGACATATCAGGTAATAAAACATATTTTGCTCTACTGCAGTATTGAGCACTTTTTTCAGGGTTTTTTACCATTTACGCATTATATATATATACATACACACACATGTATATACATGTGTGTGTATGTATGTATATACATGTGTGTGTATATTTATATATATGCACACACGTGTATATATACACATACACGTGTATGTATATTTATATATATGCACACATATGTATATTTATATATACACACACACACATATATATACACACACACGTGTATATATATTTATTTATATATATACACACACACATATATATACATTTATATATATATATATATACATACACACACACATATATATACATCTATATATATATATATATACATAGACACATGTATATATATACATGTGCATATATATATTTATATACAGGTGCGTGTATATATATATACATTTATATATTTTGCTCTACTGTAGTATTGAGCACTTTTAAGGTGTTTTCACCATTTACCACTTACTCATGTATATATATATATATATATATATATATATATATACACACACACACACACACACACATATTAAATACAACATCTGCATGAATTAAAATATATTTTGCAAAAAATAAAGTATTCCTTTCCATTGTGTTCGTATCTATAATCCTCATAGATTCCTGAGGTTAATAGATGGAACAAAAGTCCAAAGTATATATATATATTTATGAGGAAATGTATTTGCATACGTCAGCAACTCTTTTTGTACTAACCACCCTTCACAACAAAATCATAATTTTTAACATGTTGGCGTAACCCGAGTTTAGATTGCATATCACATGTGTGTGTGATTTCGTTTCCTATGGACTCAAAAACGACTGGGATGATTTTATGAAATATACATGCTCATATTGGAATGTCTCTGATAAATATTGAAAGTAGATAATCGAAAAATAATTCAAGTTCTCTCCAAGTAGGCATTCAAGTTTTATGCATTTGCAAATGTCTTTTCAAATAATCATTGCGTTCAAATGCCATTTCACAAATCACGCTAATAAGCATTTTTTCCATTATATGTTTCCAAAAGTGTAATTTCAAACTACAATTTTGGGTCCTGGATATGACCTAAAACTATATCCGATGGTGAGGCTCCAGCTTGTGGACATTGAGGAGTGTGGAGCCACCCTTTAATTGCCATTGCTCCCAGGTCCACTCTAACCCAGAGTGGTCGTACCTGTTAGGGTCCCAACTATGGGTTAAATAGAATCCGACTTAAAAAACAAATATACCCCATTAAAAATCGTTCCTCAAAATAACTTGATTCGGCATTAAATAACCTGAAAAAGGTTGATATGCCGTAAAACAAAAACAACTAACCAAACTACAATTTTCAAATTCTTTCCAGTAAGTATTCAAGTTTTCTTCAGTAGGAATTCACGTTCTCTCCAGTATGCATACGAGGGAATTTTTCAAGTTCTATTTTACGTATGTGTTTGCAAATGTCTTTTCAAATAATCATTGCGTTCAAATGCCATTTCACAAATCGTACAAATATGCGGTTTTTCCCTCGTATGTTTCCGAAAGTGTAATTTCAAACTACCATTTGTTGAAAACATCTTTTTGCATTCGCTACAAGCAAAAGATTTTTCCCCCGTATGAGTTCTCTTGTGTTTGATCAGCCCAGAATGATCAGAAAACCCTGCATCACACATAAGACAAACGTATGGACGTTCACCACTGTGCGTTCTCAGGTGTACATCGAGCGAAGACTTCCGTGCAAAACCACGCCCACACACCGAACAACTGTACGGCTTTTCACCAGAATGTGATCGGACATGGAGTATCAAACCGGAATTATCCGCAAACGCGGCCGAACATTTTCCACATGCATACGGTTTTTCTCCCTTGTGACGTCGGATGTGCGTCTTCAAATCGCCGGCATCTGTAAAGGCTTTCTTGCAGATTTCGCATTTAAATGGTCTCTCCCCTGAATGCCGCCGGGTGTGCCTTTTCAGGTGACTGTTTGATGAAAAACTGTTGCCACAGATTTCGCAAGAATATGGTTTTATTCCTGTATGTGTTCGTTCATGGTATTCGAAGCTCGCCTTTGTTGAAAATCGAATTTCACAAATTTCGCACGAATATGGTTTCAGTCCAGTGTGTTTCTGAAGATGCACTTTCAAATTGGTCGTATTCAAAAAAGTGGCTTCACATATTTGACAAGCGTGGCGTTTCCTTTCACCATGTGTCTGTACGTGCGGATTCAATTCCTTTTCGATATTCATTTTATCCGTTTCATTATTCGTGTCCATATCTTTTCTTGATGCTGCTTTGTAAAGATGCTGCTTTGTAAAGATGCTGCTTTGTAAAGATGCTGCTTCACTGGAAGAAAAAACATATTATTAATTGTATGTGGATGACTATAATGCTCTCTATCTTGGGCTGAGCATATTGAATAATGGCTTTCTAAATAATATTACTATTTCAACACAGTACCTTCTTTGCATCAGTACCATCTTTTTATTTATTAAATTGTTAGATGAAAGTACAAAACAGTTACAAAACACCCTATGTTAAGAACGGCTTTCTTAAATATTAACATTATTTCTGTATGATACAATAATTGCATAAGTACTGTAAATTTTTTTTAATATTTGATTAATGATTTTTGTTTGTTTTTTTTTCTTTATCAGAATAAATGTTGAATTTTATTATTTTGAATACAAACAAAATCTCAGTAGTCCAATTGAATTGTCGCCCTTGAAATTTAAAACAAAATGGCGACTCTTGGTCTCCTCATAAAATTTACTTTTCTAAATTAAAAAAAAACTGTGATCAATTTATGTGACTTTTAGAATATGACATCTTCATTTTGTGATGGATATGTACATCATAAAGATTTTTGTGTTTTTGTTTTTATAAATAAGTAATTCTAAATATCACACGATTCTCATATTTCGTTTAAAAACAAATGTAAGGTTTTGGATACTTTGTAAAGACGCTGCTCCACTGGCACGAAAAAGAAATATTAGTAAGGAAATCGTGTTCTATTTCGCTGCATGAAATCATGCATACAGCAAAACTGAATGTAGATGATTATAATGCTCTCTTTCTTGGGTTGAACATATTGGAAAGTGATA